>NC_080169.1:59738634-59820257 GCF_950295315.1 Erinaceus europaeus | reverse complement strand
ACCCTCTATGGGTGAAGTCAGTCTATATTTTCATTTTATATAAGTCATATTTGTATTTCTAGTATATTAGGTTTAGTATTAATTTCTTCAGCTGTGCTTGTGTGAAAAGCTTTTCATCCCTCAAAATCTGGTAACTAGCGGCGTAAAGTATTCTTGTATAAAGGTCTTTTTTTTTTTTTTTTCAAAACTTTGAATATATTCTGACAGTTCTAGCCTTTAGAATTTCTGTAGAAAAATCACTTAATAGTCTTAAGGGGATTTCTCTATAGGTGACTCTTTGCCTTTCTCTAGCAGCCTTCAGAATCCTCTGTCTTTAATATTTGCTATTTTATTTATTATGTGTCTTGGTGAACTTTGGTTACTAGTTGTCTAGCCAGCCCCCAAACTTAGCATTTTAAGATGTTAGTTTTCTGCCTATTAATCTATACATTCAACATTCAATTTGAATTCAATTGAATTCAACATTCAATTTCAGTAAGTCATGGCAGACATTTATAAATGTCAAGCATATGGCTAAAAAGTAGCTAGAATAATCAAAGTAGTTTCTCAAAGGAAAAACAAAGCTATATGACATATTAGACTTACTGTCAGGTGATTAAAATAATGTATTTTTGTTGAAAGCTTATAGGTGTATAGATAGGTGAAATGGAATAGAGAGTTCAAAAATAGACACACACACACACACGATCCATTTTTAACAAGAGAGGCTACTCTTTTTTATTATTATTATTTTATTTATAAAAAGTAAACACTGACAAAACCATAGGATAAGAAGGGCACAACTCCACACAATTCCCACCACTAGAACTCTATATCCCATACCCTCCTTGATACTTTCCTATTCTTTAACCCTCTGTGAGTATGGACCCAAGATCATTGTGGGATGCAGAAGGTGGAAGGTCTGGCTTCTGTAATTGCTTCCCCGCTGAACATGGGCGTTGACAGGTCGATCCGTACTCCCAGCCTGGAGAGGCTATTCTTTAGGAAAGCAATCATCTTATGTAACAGATAGTGCTGGACAATTGGGTATCTATAGACAAAATGTAATTTTATTCTAAAATAAATTCAAGATGGATTATAGATTAAATATAAACTGTAAAAATACAAATATCTTAAAAATACGAATGTTATGTTCACTTAGGGAAGCGTAATTTAGATATAACAAAACCACAATCCATAGAAGAAAAATGAACAAAATAAGCCTTATCAAAATAAAAAAAAATGTGTGCTTAGAAACTCTTAAGAAATGAAGTAAAGCCTAGGTTGATAGAAAAGTTTCAAATCACAAATTTGACAAAAAGCTTGTATTCAGAATATAAAAAGTACAATATAAATAACATGAAAACAACCAAAATAGCAAGAGTTCAAATAAATTCTTCACCAAAGAGAATACTCAAATTGCAAGTAAGTCTATAATAAATATGTCCAATATCATCAGTCAGTCCAGAAATGCAAATACAGAAAAGTGCAAATAATACCTGTTCCACATTGTTGGGGACCTGGGAATGTTTGAAATTTCACACATTACTGGTTGAGATACAGTGTTTAACAAAAAAAAAATCTCGAAAAAAAAAATCTCACCTTTTACTTGAAAAATAAAATGTTGACAATCAATACCTGTTTGCAGCAGTTTATTTTTCATACCTGTAAAATGTTGGAAATAACCCAGATTAATTTAGTGTGACAAGTGGATGAACAGCTATTTATCCATGTAAAGGCCAGATTTTACAATAAAAATTTTGTTTCTACATGCATGTATTGACTCACCAAATGCATTATGCTGGCTGCAAAAGCTGAAATAAAAGGGTCTACATACTGTGTGGTTCCATTTATGTGGCATCCCAGAAAAGGTTAAACTGTAGTGTCACAGAATAGCATTAGTGGTTACTAAGTTGGATACGTGGGAGTCAGGCGGTGGCACACTGAGTTAATTAAGTGCACCTAATAGGAAGCACCAGGATCCTGAGCCTCCAGCTCCCCACCTGCAGGAGGATCGCTTCACAAGTGGTCAGCAGGTGTCTTTCTCTCCTTTCTATCTTCCCCTCCACTCTAAATGTCTCTCTATCCTATCCAATAAAACAGGGGGGAGCAGTTGGATATGTCGAGTATGTAATGTCAAAGGAATTTTCTAGGAGGTGGTGGTATTGTTATGTATTTATAGTCATAGTTACATTATTTCTTTAATATCATAGAATAGTATAATGAATTTAATGCAAACTAAAATACCTATAATTTTCTATATTTATATTCTTCCCATTAAGGTATTTTAAAGTAAGGGAGATCCCATTTATTATTATTTATTTATTTATTTATTACCAAAGTACTGGTCAGCTCTGGCTTATCATGGTGCAGGGGCTGAACCTGGGACTTTGAAGTCTTGGGAATTTGAGTTTCTTTGCATAACCATTATGCTGTCTCCCCTACCCTCTTTTCTTTCTTTCTTTCTTTTTTTTTTTTTTTGAATTTTTAAACTATATTTACTTATTTATTTATTATTGGATAGAGACAGAGAGACACTGACGAGTGAAGATAGAGGAAAAGAGACAGAGAGACACCTGCAGCCCTGCTTCACCACTCGTGAAGCTTTTCCCCTGCAGGTGGGAACCAGGGTCTTATACCCTGGTCCTTGTGCACTGTAATGTGAGCCAGATGTGCCACCACCTCCCTCCCCCACCGCTTTATTTTTTTAATTATAACATGTAAAAATCTTCTATTTGATTGCTCTCTACTTAAGGAAGTTGGACAGTTTGACACAGAATGTTGTATAAGAACTCCAGAAAACATTTCTTTATGATTTATCCTGCATGTTTTTCTTGGCTAGCTTGAGTTCCCTATTCTTTTGTGGGGACAGATCCCTTAACCTTGATAATTTTCATATGTTGCCTCCTATTTTCTTTGCTTGCTTTCCTTTTTCCCCTCTATCTTCTATACAAACATTCTATTACATTATTTGCCTTCTCTCCCTAACCCCATCCCAGCAATCTATCTAAATCCAGTGCTGGAGTTTTAGAATATAAAGACTAATAATGAATATTTTCATATGAAATTCAGTCCTGAAGGGAAAAAGGAAGATCCATTAGTAAATTGTGGTGTGCAGTCGTATCATTGAGTTATAATAAAGTATCAATGTGTGTGACAAAGTACAAAAGAATTAATAATTTGTTCTGCTTGCATGAGATAGGAAAGACCTTATTATGGGAGGGGCATAAATTTGTCTCAAATAAAAATTGAAATTTGACTTTTTAAAATACCACCTGTGATTTTAATTATGGGATAGCAGAACAAAGCATATTTTAAAAATATACTTATCAGTAAAGTGATCAAAAACAGTCGTCTAAAATTCAACAGGCTGGTTTGTGCATGGGGTATACAGCAATGAATGTTATATAGAAAATAACTGATTAAAGGAAAAGGAAAGTTCTGAGAAGCATAAGGCATAAAATATTATCAAATAATAATATATGACTTATATAAAAACTATCAAATATGAAAAACCAATGTTACTTTTTTTTACCAGTCTACAGTAAAATACAATAGTTTGTACATATGTATGTAACATTTCTCAGTTTTCCACATAACAATTTAACCCTCACTAGGTCCTCTTTTACTTTGGTGCAGTACACAAACATAGCCTGTGTTTTCCCTTCTGATCTTGTTTTCCAACTTCTAAGAGTGAGATCATCCTATATTCATCCTTTTATTTCTGACATCCTAAATTTCTGTAAATTGTACATATTAACATTAGGATTGTTGAGCCATGTTTAATTTAGATTTTGCCTTCATTTTTTGTTATATATAGCAAATTTTTGTTTCTTAAAATTACTAGTCTCTGATCTCATTTTATTTTGGGAGTTTTTTGTTTGTTTTCTTTATGCACATTCCTGCCAAAGTACAGCACTGTAATGGTTGTTCCTTCTGTATTGGTTACATTTCTCCTTGATATCTGAATAATACGCTTCTCTGTTTATAACTGTTGATTGGGACCAAAGTTTTTCTACCATATTTAAAGTTGTAGTATTCCTTCCCTTAGTTAAATCTTATTTTTATGTCCAGATACACCTGGTATCTTTTTATTGTGCCTATTCCCTTTTCCCACGCCCAAGAAATTTTAGTTTTTAATATGTGATTTACTTTGTATGATTGCTGTATTATGGTCTACCAGCACTAAAATGTAAATTTTATTAGAGTTCTTTTGTTATGTTCATTGATGTATCCCAAATCTATCAGTGTCTGGTATAAGGTAAGCATTTGGTAAATATTTGTTGAAAAAGACAACCCTGATACTAGAATAATCATTGCTGACTTTTTTGTACAGGCATCTGGTTCAAACTCTTAAAATGAGTTAGAAAGCCTGTGACTTACATTTAAAATTCCTCCAGTACAGCTGAATTGTTATGATACTTGAGAATACTCAGGAACTCTGGCTTGAACCTCAAAGCTCTTCCTGATTCAAATGGGAAATAGTTACCTCCCCATGAGGCCACCTTTTGAAGTGCAGTATAAACAGTTTGACACAATGGATAAAGATAAACCTGTCCACTTGGCTTTTGAATTTTCTTTGTTCAATTTTGAAAGTTTTCCAACTTTTGATTCTTGGTTTGCACACAAAATGAGACTTGAATTGTTTCTGAAGTAGCATATGAACACAACTTATTCAATTAAAAACAGATACTTAAACCAAAACATGATAGTAAGAGATAAGAAAATGATTCTCAAGGTTAAGAGTTTTACTTTTAGACAATGGCTAAAGCCACTCTGAGAAACACCCTTTTAAGTTATGTACTTGGAAACTTAAGAAAGCTTCAGCAGAATCTGTTTGCTGAAAAGTTGTAATCAAGTATTTTTGAAACTTTCAGAGTTATTTATATAGCATGGTAAATTTAGTTCAGTATCTTAAATTGTTTCAAGGATAAAATTAGCCTCTGTATTAATGTTTTATAGTAAATTTAATTTTTTGCATTTCATGAGTATGTGTATTCTAAAATCAGAAAGCCTTAGTCACTAAAGCAAGTGTGATAAAAAAGTTTAGAGGGGGTCGGGCAGTAGCGCAGTGGGTTAAGCGCACGTGTAGCAAAGTGCAAGGACTGGTGTAAGAATCCCGGTTCGAGCCCCTAGCTCCCCACCTGCAGGGGAGTCGCTTCACAAGCAGTGAAGCAGGTCTTCAGGTATCTGTCTTTCTCTCCTCCTCTCTGTCTTCCCCTCCTCCATTTCTCTCTGTCCTATCCAACAACGAACAGCATCAACAACAATAATAACCACAACAAGGCTACAACAACAAGGACAACAAAGGGGGGGGGAGACCTCCAGGAGCAGTGGATTCATGGTGCAGGCACTGAGCCCCAGCAATAACCCTGGAGGCAAAAAAAAAAAATTTAGAAACTCGAAAAATTTAAGAATCACTCAAATTTCCATATTCGTCTTGTGTCTTTTCCAGTCAATCTCCCTATATTTTAGTTACTTTTAAATGTGTAATCTTTGTCATATCTTCTTTGGCTTATATTCTTTGAACTGACTACTTGAAGCATTTTCTTTTAAGATTTTATTACATAGTATTACAGACTTTTTTTTTTTCTTCTTGTTAATGGTCTACTATAGCTGCCTTGCTTCCTTCTTTCCTCCCTCCTTTCTGCCCATCTTCCTTTCCTTCCTTCCTTCCTTTTTCTTTCTTTCTCTCTGTCTCTCTAGCTCACTTTCTGTCTCCCTTACTCCCCTACTCTCTTTCTCTGTTTGTTTGTTTTTTCCTTAAGAAAAAAGGGTAGTAAAAACAGAAAAGGGAAAAGATATGTACCACAATTTCTTAATTCTGTGTATGTGAGTAGTTTTGTCTTCCTGGACTGCCAATCAGTTTCAGCCTCCATTCTTCCTCTACTCATAAAAGCAGTGAATGCTTCAAATAAAAACATGTAGAAAGTTATAATGAAATTTTAAGGGATGCTGAAATTTGAGGAGACTGGAGCCAAAATTGGGTGAAGGAGAAAAGAAGCTTTGTTCTTGCACAGAGGGAGAGCCCAGGTCACCCTGTAGACTGTCGACCCAGAATGGGCATTGTAACATACTTTTATTTTTATATTTTTCCTCCAGGGTTATTGCTGGGGCTCGGTGCCTGCACTACTAATCCACTTAACCTGGCAAACATTTGTCTTTTTTTTTTTTTTTTCTCTATTGGATAGGACAAAGAGAAATTGAGAGGGGAAGAGGACATAGAGAGGGAGAGAAACAAGAGAGACACCTGCAGACCAATTTCACCACTAGAGAAACGGCCTCATACAGGTGGGGAGCTGCGGGCTCTAACCCGGATTCTTGCACTTCGTATTATGTGCTCTTAACCCAGTGTGCCACCGCCCAGCCCCCTGTAGCATTGTTTTATACCGGGAAGTGGAAACAAGCTAAGCTAGCCTCAGGTTACAGAAACAGTATGGAGTGGTTATCTCAGTTAATACTCATTGGGGTCAGGGTACAGGGAATCTTGTCTTTCAGGACCAGGAATCAGGGAGTGGGGAATCTTGTCTTTCAGGACCAGGAATTAGAGAGCGGGTAGGCTTACTGGAATTCGTCTCAGCTAAAATTTTCTGAATTATTTCTGATTCCCTCTCTAAAACCTCACAAAATATCAGATAATTGCAGCTGGCACTGTTGTGTATCCATCATATATATTGTATATGTATATGCTTATGTATGTATGCTTATGTATGATTATGTACATAATCTGCAAATATATTTATCTTTTCTTTGCTGTGATCCCTTAGCATATCGTAGATACCTTTTCATGTTTATGTTATATTTTCCATGTCACTTTTCAGTATTTTAAAGCTTTAAATTCACATAACTTTAAATTCATTATTTTGACCACATTACAATATACAGTTTATCGGTTTCAAGTATATTCATAATGTTAATCAAACTATCACCATTGTCTAGTTCCACGACATTTTTATCACCGTACAAAAGTAGCTATATTTGCTAAATTACCACCTTCTTTTTTTCTTTGTTCACTACATCTCCTTACAAATACTAATCTGCTTTTGGTCCTAATGGACTTATCAACATTTCGTATCAGAGAAACTATAGAATATGTGACCTTATGTGTTTGTCCTTTTTTTCCCCACTTAGCATAGTGTTTCCAAGTTTCAAGTGTTTTACAGACTATATCACTACTTCATATGGATGAGCATTCCATTATGTAAATACATCCATCGTGCACCACATTCTATTAATCATTTAATGGTTATTTAGATATTTCAACTTCTTTTTCTTATAAGTAATGCTACTGTGACTATTTGTGAACACAATGTTTGTTTGAACATGTTTTCATTTTGTTTTTGATGTCACTAAGGTTTCACTGCTCCAAGTCTTTTCTTTCTTTCAGATAGATACAGAGGAAGATAGCACGAAAGCTTCTTCCAGTGAGGTGGAAGCTGCGTTCAACCCTGGGTCTTATGTATGACAAAGCACTGTCCATTAAATGCACTGTCCACTAAGCTGTCTTGCTGACCCTGAACATGTTCTCCTATTAAGTATATGCCCATTTCATTTTAACAAACATATAACTGATTACATGTATGGACCTATTTATCTCTTTCCCAAATGTCCCATTTCATAAAATGCTATTATATATCATTGAACATAGTTTTCCTTTTCACAATTTTTAATGTCTTTAAAATTTTTACTTATTAATAAGGGTAGCTAATACTCAGAACTTTAATCATTTGAATTAGAGCGTATACAGATTCCATGTTATATCTAATTATTTACTTTATTGTCTACCAGGAAGGTTATGCAAACAATAGTTTGTTATTGTTATTTTGCCCAGCTCTTAATTGTATGATAATTATTAGTATTTCTAACTTTAATTTGATAAGGAATATTTTTTGACCTTGTAATGTGTAACAAAAATTGCTGTTGATTTAATTTATTTGCAAATGAAATTAAATATATTTTTGTGCTTATTAATCATTTTCCCTAATTCCCTGATTATTACCCTATTTTCTTCCCTTCCCTTCCCCCCCTCCCCTCCCCATCCCTCCCCTTCCCTCCCCATCCCTCCCCTTCCCTTCCATTCCCTTCCCTATTGACACCTGGGATATTGTTGGAGCTCAGTGCCAGCACTGGGAATCCATCACTCCCAGTTGCCATTTCCCCTCACCACCCCTCTCCTCCCCTCCCCTCCCCTCCCCTCTCTTTTCTTTTCTTTTCTTTCTCCCCTATTATATTTGACAGGACAGATAGAAAATTACAGGGGAGGGGAGATAGGAAGACAGAGAGAAAGACCCCTTCAGACCTTCTTCACCACTTATGAAGCACTGAGCCTGAGTCCTTGGCTTAACCGGGTATGTCACTGGTGCCCCCCCCCCCCCTTTATTTTACTGTTTTTCTTTTGTGGAATAAATTTTATTAATTCACCCAGAGATACAAAATTGTAATATATATATGTATATATTTATTTACATATATTTATTTCCCATATTAATCAATAGTGACATGCCCCCCTTGATATTAGCTTTCCTGTATTTCTTCCATAATTGCTCAGGTAGTTTATTATTGTGTGTTTATCACTTATCTTTGAAAAGTTCTAAATTTTTAATTGGGCTAGTGTTTCTTTACAAGAAAGTGTTAGGGCTACAGTATCACATTGCCTCAAAATATGTGCTCTACCCCAGCTCACCATGTTCCTCCCCTGTAGATCATAGTATTTCCAGCCTCCTTTTTACCACCCCCACCTCCACTCTTGCTTTCATCATTTGTGTCCTCAGATCTGATCAAAGACCAAGAGCTTATTAGCGTTTAACACATCTTTTTACTTGCTTTGCTTCTTAGATATCATATAATTAGTAAAATGACTTCATTTTTGTTGTAAGATCTTCTAGCTTATATCGCTTAGCTTGATGTCCTGAAGTTCTTTCTGTGTTGTACCAAAATACAAGATCTCATTTTTCTGTTACAACTGAGTAGTAGTCCATTGTATGTGCACCATATCTTCCTGCTCCATTCCTCTATTGTTCGTCCTTTGGATTGTCTTAAAATCTTGTCCATTTTGTGTGGCACTGTGAGCCTTATTATTTTCATTTAAAACATCTGAAATATTTTCTTGTGTTAGCCTGATAATATTTAAAGAATTTTGAGTGTCTAAAATTCTGAAACACACAATCCCCATAACCTGGAATATTTGCTTTCATTTTAAGTTACTTGATTGTCATGGTACATTTAATTACTATATTTGCTATAGGCATTTCTTTGTGAAGAGCAAAATCAAAACAAAGTCACAGGTATTTGTTTTTATTGATATATATAGACTGAAATAACTTTGTTTTTCAAACAGACAATGATTTTCCAAAGCTTATTTAAAATATTTTTCCTAATTTTTTATTTTATTGTGGGGCTTAATGCTTTACAGTGTAGTCATTGATATATGAGTACAATTTTATTATTTCCCAGGACCTTCCACCACTTCCTCCCCTTTCTTCCCCCAAGTTCTTTGCTTTGATATAATACACCATGCCCAGTCCATGTTTCATTTTGTGTTTTCCCTCCCTGTCCCTATTTATTAATTCTAGCTTATAAGTGAAACCATTTGGTATTGTCCCTCTTTTTTTTTTTTTTTTTTGGCTTATTTCACTTAATATGATGTCTTCTAATTCCATTCAAGAAGACTTAATGGCATTGATCTCATCAGCTTAACAGCTGATAGTATATATATAATATATATATTGTGATATACATATATATAACAATATTTCTAGCCACTCATCTGTTGTTGGACATCTAGGTTGCTTCCAGGTTTTGCCTATTACAAATTGTACTGCTATGAAAATAGGTATACATAGATCTCTTCTGAGAAGTGATTTTTTTTTTTTTTTTTGGTAAATTCCCAGGAGAGAAATTGTTGGGTCATAGGGTAGGCCTGTTTCTAGTATTCTGAGAAATCAACATACTGTTTTCTGCAAAGTTTTCAATTGCTAGGTTGTACAGTAGGTTCATTTTAGTGTTCTGAGAAATCTCCAGATTGTTTCCCGTAATCGTTGGACCATTTTACATACAACCAGCAGTGCAGGGCGGTTCGTTTACCCCCACATCCTCTCCAACATTTGTTGTTACTGTCTTTTCTGATGTATGACATTCTCACAGGTGTAAAGTGGTATCTCATTGTTTTCTTTATTTGCATTTCTCTGATGATCAGTGACTTCGAGCACCTTTTCATGTGTTTGTTGGCCCTCTGAATCTCTTTTTCAGTGAAGTTTCTTCCCTTACCCTCACCTCACTTCCTTTCTTCCTTTCTTCCTTTCTTTCTTTCTCTCTCTCTCTCCTTCCTTCCTTCCTTTCTTCCTTCCTTCCTTCTTTCTTTCTTTTTTTTTTTGTTAGTACACTGTTCAGCTCTGGCTTATGGTAGTGTGCAGGACTGAAGCTGGGACTTTGGAGCCTCAGGCATGAGAGTCTGTTTGCATAACTATTATGCTATCTACCCTCTGCCCTCATCTCATTTTCTAATGGCATTGTATGTTTCATTGTTAAGTTTACTGAGCTCATTAGGGGCTGGGCAGTGGTGCACTTTATTAAGTGCACACATTACAGTGCTCAAGTTTACTAAGCTCTTTGTATATTTTAGTTCTTCTTCTAGCGTTTGCCCTTCTTCCGTAGCCAGTCAACAGCGTCAGGTTGAGCCTGATGTCAAGTTTCGAGACCTCCTTTGAATCTGGAGAGGTGGCAGTCGTTGACTATGTGGGTCATAGTCTGTCTGTAGCCGCAGGGGCAGTTCGGGTCGTCTCTGACTCCCCAGCGATGGAACATAGCGGCGCACTGGCCATGGCCTATTCGATAGCGATTTGAGGAGGGCCCAATCATAACGTGCTAGGTCAAAGCCGGGTTGACGCTTGCAGGGGTCTGTGATGAGGTGCTTGTTCTTTACCTCAGCTGACTGCCAACTCTGTTTCCAAGAGTCTGGAACAGAGAAGTTCAGTGTAGGCGTAGGGGACCAGATTGGGTGACGAGACGTCAAGCGTTGGACAGGGTGGGCGAAGATATCCGCGTATATTGGCAGGTCCGGTCGAGCGCAGACGTGGGAAATGAACTTAGATGATGCCGCATCCCGACGAATATCTGGCGGGGCGATGTTGCTAAGAACTGGCAGCCATGGAACCGGGGTGGAACGGATGGTTCCAGAAATGATCCTCATGGAGGAATATAATTTGGAATCGACCAAGTGGACATGGGGGCTACAGAACCATACTGGGGCACAGTATTCTGCAGTGGAATAGCATAATGCCAGAGAGGATGATCGTAGTGTGGAAGCGCTCGCGCCCCATGAGGAGCTGGCCAGTCTTGCAATGATGTTATTCCTCGCGCCCACCTTTGCTGCAGTTTTTATGAGATGTTCGTGAAATGACAGGGTGCAGAGTAATGCCAAGATAGACTGGCTGGGCTTCATGCCGGATTCTCGTATCGCCAAGCTGCACATTAAGCTCACGTGAGGCCGAGGCATGGTGTAGATGGAAAACAGATGATACCATTTTTGCAGTGCTAGGGATTAGTCGCCATTTTTTACAGTAATCAGATATCAGAGACATGTCTTTCGTGAGTGTTTCCTCGAGGATGTCGAACTTGGATGCCTGAGTTGCACAGCAGATGTCATCGGCGTAGATGAACTTCCTTGAAGAAGTTTCTGGGAGGTCATTGATGTAAATATTAAATAGCGTAGGAGCCAGAACAGAGCCCTGGGGGAGGCCACTTGAGACAAGTCTCCATCTGCTAGACTTGTCACCCAGATGCACCCGGAATCTTCTGTTTTGGAGAAGAAACGATATAGTGTTGGCCACCCATGGAGGCAGGCATCTTGAGATCTTGACTAGGAGACCACGGTGCCAGACTGTGTCATAGGCTGCTGTGAGATCAACAAAGACAGCACCCATCTTTAAATTCTTCTGGAATCCATTTTCAGTGTAAGTTGAGAGGGCCAGGGCTTGTTCGCAGGTAGATCTTCCTGGGCGGAAACCAGCTTGGGCGGGTGATAGGAATTTCTCTGTAAGATGAGAAATATGTGACAGAAGCAGCCTCTCAAGGAGTTTGTAACACATGGAGAGGAGAGAAATTGGTCTATAGCTGGCGGCCAGTGTTGGGTCTTTCTTTAGTTTCAAAACCACTATAATCTTTGCACGACGCCAAACTTTAGGCATAGACTCAGATTCCAAGATGTGGGACAGGAATGAAGCGAGCCACTTCTTTGCCGCGGGACCCAGGTTAAGAATGAGTTCTGGGGTGATGTTATCATAGCCAGCAGCTGTTCCCGGTTTATTTTAGTAATTAGTCCTTTATCTGCTGTGTGTTGTATAAAGATCCTCTCCCACATGTGGGGTGTCTTCCTGTTAAAGTAGTACTATCCTTTGCTGTGTAGAAACTTTTCAGTTTGATAGAGTTCCATTGATTTATTTTTGTTTTCTTTGCTGTTGGATTTTTTTTTTTTATGATCAAGAGACCATAGCACTTCTCAATCCTGTACAGTGCCAGGGATCAAACCCAGGATCTCATAATTTAATCAACTTTGATTCATTTTGGAGGACATCATATGAATTTCAGTTTCTACAACTTTTTGCCTTTCAGTCTTCAGTTACTTGCTCATTTATGCAACTTAATATTTTTGTTAAAAATTTCAATATTTTTTCCTTTAACATTACTACAACTTTTAAAATATCTGCATCTAGTATTAAAACATGTTTTTAGTATTTAGTTTTTAAAAATTACTGAAGAAATAAACCAAATAGTTTTACTTCTACTATATCTACCATTTCTCTGTAACAGACTCTAAAGCTGTCTTCTACAAGTTGCTACATATATTACATTTTAATTTCAGAAACTGTTGAAAATGAACAATGTTCACATAGAAAAGAAGATAGTTTCACATTTAACCTTTGAATATTGTAGGTGTACTTTACAGAGTATTTTTTGATATATAGATAAATAGTAGACTACTCAAAATTTCTTTTTTTAAATTTTTTTATCATATTTATTTTCCCTTTTGTTGCCCTTGTTGTTTTATTATTGTTGTTGATGTCGTTCGTTGTTGGATAGGACAGAGAGAAATGGAGAGAGGAGGGGAAGACAGAGGGGGAGAGAATAAGCATACTGTATTTTGGTGTTATCAATTTAAAAGAAAAACTTATGAAAATTTTGAATTACTATCTAATAATTTATAGTCAACTTTGTTATTTGACTTATAAATGAAAATTCATTTACAAGTGATCCATGGAGAGGTTGTTTTAATAGCCTGTCCTAGGTCACTTAAAATTTGTATGCTATTATGATCTTATTAGAAAAATATATGCAGAAAGAGAATAGAATAAATATAACAAGTAAAGGATTCATCTTCTGCACAGTGTTAAAATTACTTTCAGATTATTTCACTTATAATAGTGAAGATCAGCCATCAAAGAAATTGAAGTGGCATAAGAATCTAAGTTTGAGCATTTGCTCCTAACCTAGATGGGGGGAAGAAGCTTCATCAGTGGTGAAGCAAGTACCACAGGTGTCTCTCTGTCTCCCTCACACCTCTCAATTTCTCTGTCCTATCAGATAAAGAAAAAAAAAAAAAAGGAAAAAATAGCCACCAAGAATGGTGGATTTGTTATGCAGGCACCAAGCCCCAGTGATAACCCTGGTGGCATTAAGAATAAATACATAAATAAATAACTAAATAAATATTGAAATGAATAGAAAGGTGAAATTGAAATAAGACTAGCAAGAAAAATGGCAAAGTAAATATATTAATGAATCAGAATAATATTTTATCTCATTATGAAAGAAAATTTGTTTAAAGCAGTGATCAGTAATCTTTCCTGGATAATGACCAATTTCAACATTATAAAAGGATTACAGGTCAACAAGGGCAACAAAAGGGAATAAATAAATAAAATAAATATTAAAAAAAAAAACCTTAAAAAAAAAAAAGGATTACAGAGGCCGGGCAGTAGAGCAGAGGGTTAAGTGCACATGGTGGAAGCACAAGGGGAGGTGGGGTTTCTTCACAAGCAATGAAGCAGATCTGTGAGGTGTTTGTCTTTCTCTCCCTTTCTCTGTCTTCCTCACCTCTCTCAATTTCTCTCTGTCCTATCCAACAACAACAGTAATAACAACAACAATGATAAACAACAAGGGCAACAATAGGGGAAAAAATTTAAAAAGATTATAAAGATGTGTTTGTGTTCAATTATTTGTATTTGAAAATTATATTTTTGGGTCAGAAAATATATCTTCAATCTAATTATGTATTCCTTAATTACACGTCCATCTCTGAGCAGTTCTTCTTTTGATTGAAATTTCAGAAACTACATCATACCTAGCATAACTACATATGATATGTTTTTAATGGTACATTTGAATGAAGTTTGTTTTCCAGCAAAAGTTTCTGTTTATTTGACTTACTTTGTGCCTAGCTGTTTTTCTAAGCTAATGGTATACTGTTTTACTTTATTTTTAAATTTTTTAAAATTATCTTTATTTATTGGATAGAGACAGCCAGAAATTGAGAGCGAAGGGACTGATAGAGAGGGAGAGATACAGAGAGACAGAGAGACACCTGCAACACTGCTTCACCACTTGTGAAGCTTTCTGCCTGCAGGTAGGGACTGGGGGCTCAAACCTGGGTTCTTGTACATTGTGACATGTGTGCTCAACCACTTGCACCACCACCCAGCCCCTTATTTTACTTTCTTAACATTATGTATTATATATTTTTTAATATTATGCAGAGTGAGAGAATGAATTTGGGTCCTCGTATATTTGTGATTCTAGTGAGTGCTCCATCATATTCAGATTTTTAGTTTTTGTTCTAGTTGAGGAAGAGAAAGGTTAGAGAGAGAAAGCCACACAGAATGAGGAGAAAGACCGCAGTACCACTCTACCACCTATGGAGCTCCCCAGAGCTGTCCATCATTTGATACAGAAGCTCAAACCCAGGCCTTCATGCACAGCACAGCATGTGAAGTACTGGGTAAATTTGCCAACACCAGCATTAGATAATCTTTAACAAAAAAGTCTTATTTAAAAAATTATCTATATTTATTTATTTATTTATTGGATAAAGACAGCTAGAAATCGAGAGGGAAAGGAGAGATAGGGAGAGAGACGGAGACACCCGCAGCACTGCTTCACCACTTGCAAAGCTTTCCACCTGCGGGTGGGAACCGGGGGCTCAAACCCAGTTCCTTGCGCATTGTAACCAGTGCGCATTGTAACCAGTGCACTCAACCAGATGCACCACCACCCAGCCCCCCAAAAGTCTTATTTTGATTTCAAATAAAACCTTATCTACAGACAGGCTTTCCTTGGACCACTTTGAAATAGTAAGAGTTTTATCTTTTTTTTTTTTTTTTAAGAGGGCAAAAGGAGGAGTAACAGTGCTAGGAATGTTAATTTACACAAAAAGTATTCAATCCTTCAAATATTTGTTTATTGGTCCTTTTCCTCCTTTACTTTTGGGTTGTCAGTAAGAACTCCTAACCTACCACAAAAAAATAAGTGACTAATCACCTTCCATATCTCGAATACTGTCTATAGCCAAAAAGAGTCCATCAGCATGAGGTTCTAGGGAAGATAGATATTTTGGATTTGGGATCTCTCTGCACCTGCTTTCCTATCTTTAAGTTTAATAAGGTATTGTAATTTGGTGTCTAGTAAGTTGTCATTTGATATAAATGCTTCTGGTTGTTTATAACTGACCTAGATTAATAAGTTATGATTAAAACAATTATTGTCTACACATAGTGAAAATACTTTAATTTTTAATGTTTACATAGTGTTTCACAGCCAAAATCCAAATAATGTGCATAACAGGAGCATAAGGTTAACACGTAGACATAAGGGTTAAAACCCTTATCTATAGGTTCTAGTGGGGGTTGTACTGTTATATGGCAAACTTAGAAATGGTTTGCATGTACAGACTTTAAAATTTTAATTTAAAAAGGAGACATTAACAAAACTGTAGGATAGGAGGGGTACAACTCCACACAATTCCCACCACCAGATCTCTATATCCCATCACCTCCCCTGATAGATTTCCTATTCTTTATCCCTCTGGGAGTATGGACCCAAGGTCATTGTGGGTTGCAGAAGGTAGAAGGTCTGGCTTCTGTAATTGCTTCCCCACTGAACGTGGGCGTTGACTTGTCTATCCATACTCCCAGTCTGCCTCTTTCTTTCCATAGTAGGGTGGGGCCCTGGGGAAGCTCGCAGCTCCAGGCATGTACAAACTTTTGTATTTACTGCTGAATGTAAAATATTAATTCCCCAATAAGGAAATTAAAATAAAATAATAAATAAAAATTTAAAAAACCTTATCTATAATAGAGCTTTATAATAGATTTAGTGACTGCTTTCCATTTTACATACAGAATTGATTAAACAATGACATAAATCTGGGCATGACATAACATATTTAAATTTCTCTTATTTTCCTTTTTGTCACCCTTGTTGTTTTATTATTGTTGATGTTGTCATTGTTGGATAGGACAGAGAGAAATGGAGAAGGGGAAGACAGATGGGGAAATAAAGATAGACACCTGCAGACCTGCGTCACCACCTGTGAAACAACTCCCCTGCTGGTGGGGAGCCAGGGCTCAAACCAGATCCTTATGCCGGTCCTTGCGCTTCGAGCCATGTGCACTTTACCAACCCGACCCCCGATATAACATATTTTTAAATATATAATGCTTCACAAATTTGTATGTCATGCTTATGAAAGACTTATAGTATTCTCTATGTTATCCCAATTTCATAGTGCACATCCTACCAAAGCAAGTACTGGATATATTTTTAACTGAAATTTAAGATTTTGGGGGCTGGGCGGTAGTGCAGCAGGTTAAGCGCACTTGGCGCAAAGCACAAGGACCGCCATAAGGGTCCGGGTTGGAGCCCTGGCTCCCCACCTGCAGGGAGTCGCTTCATAGGTGGTGAAGCAGGTCTGCAGGTGTCTGCCATTCTCTCCCCCTCTCTGTCTTCTCGTCCTCTCTCGATTTCTTTCTGTCCTATCCAACAGTGACAACAATAACAACAACAACAATAATAAACAACAAGGGCAACCAAAGGGAAGACAATTTAAAATTTTCATGAAAATTATTTTCATATTGACAACTTTTAATGCAAATGACTACAAATATATATCTTGGTTTTTAGGAAGGACATAATAAATGCGATTCAAACATTAAGGATTAGCATCAAATTTTTGCAATGAAAATCATTCTCATTCACATTTTAATGCCCATATTAATTTTTTGTAGTTTTTTTGTAGCAAGAATATTATGTTCTGGAACTACGATACCAATTAAGAGAACCATTTATACCTGTGTTTCTAAAGAGATTACATTTGTTAGAAATATTACAGGTAGAGGTAGGAAAATAAAATTAATGACACACGCATAAATATAGTCAGTAACACTACTGTATAAATCTCCTTTAATTTTTTTTTGTTCTCTTCTTTTATTAAGGGTTAGTAGTTTACAGTGTGGTTGTTCATATATGGAAACAACTTCTCATCTCCCCGTGATAGGTGTCTGCAGAACACTGTCACCCCCAATTTTGGTCCTTATTTACCGTCTTGCAGCAGAGTCCTGATTGTGTGTGTCAGATTTTATTTGGCTTCATTTGAAAAGGTGTTGGAACGGGAGGGGGGAGGGTTAAGTGGTGGCACAGTGGGTTAAGCTCACGGACCGGCGTTAAGGATGCCGGTTCGAGCCCCCGGCTCCCCACCTGCAGGGGAGTCGCTTCACGAGCGGTGAAGCAGGTCTGCAGGTGTCTGTCTTTCTCTCCCCCTCTCTGTCTTCCTCTCCTCTCTCCATTTCTCTCTGTCCTGTCCAACAACGAACAACATCAACAATGGTAATAATAATAACCACAAGGAGGCTACGGCAACAAGGGCAACAAAAGGGGGAAAAATGGCCTCCAGGAGCGGTGGATTCATGGTGCCGGCACCGAGCCCAAGCAATAACCCTGGAGGAAAAAAGAAAGAAAGAAAAAAGAAAAGGTGTAGGAACATATTATATAATTTAAATGTTCATTTCTAAACAAAAGAAAATACCTTTTTTTGATAATTTAATTTCAGAGATTTGATTTTGGTGTTTTCTCATATAACTATAGTAGGAATTTCTAAACAACATAGCAAGAGTTATAGTACTTTCAAGATAGAGATTGTTAAACAATAATTGGAAGTTACAGGAAATAAGAGTTTTTGCATAGAATAAGTTTTTGGCTAGCACTGATTGAAATGAAGAAAACTATGTGATATCTAAGTGGCTTTTTTATTATCTTTATTTATTGGATAGAGACAGAAATTGAGAGGGAAGGGAGGGATAGAGAGGGTGAGAGACAGAGACACCTGCAGCACTGCTTCACTGCTTGTAAAGCTTTCCACCTGCAGGTGGGGACTGGGGGCTCAAACCTGGCATTGTAACATGTGCACTCAATCAGCTCACCACCACCCAGCCCAGATCTAAGTGGTTTTAAGAAAAACTATCCAAACTCTTCTCAAACCAAAGAAAACTTTTCTTCAAAATGTATTTTTAACTTTTAGAAACACAGTAAGAAGATATGTTTACTTTATAGTTAACTTTCTGAGTAATTTTGTTCTAATAAATTTTCATACTAATCTTACACATTCTGAGGTGCAAAGTCAACAAATTTAGTCTATGTTTTTGCTTATTTTGCATTCTCTTTTCATCAACTTATATATAGGAAAGATCATGAAAGTAAACAGGAGATAGTTATTTCTTATTTCTGTTTTCATCAGTAGGATAGGTTACAAGAGTCCAGCTTGATTTATATGCTGAGCATAGCTCAAATTCATTTTCATTGAATTCATTTTCTTAAAAAGTATTGTGTTTACTGAATCAAGATTATGCATCATCATCTTATTTGGAGTGTTCATTTTGATATTATAAACTTGATGGCATAGTTCTTAAATATCTTTTTGTTGTTTATATATTTTTTAATATTTTATTTTTGGGAGAGATGCAGAGAGAGAGAGACAGAAACACCAGAGCACTGCTCAGTTCTGGCTTATGGTGGTGCAGGAGATTGAACCTTGGATTTAGGAGTCTCAGTCATGAGAGTCTATTTGCATAACCGTTATGCTATCTCCCCCGCCCATGTTGTTTATTTTTTAAAGAGGGGGTAGACTGCATAATGGTTATGCAAAGAGACTCTCATCCCTGAGGCTCCAAACTCCCAGGTTCAATCCCTTGCACCACTATAAACCAGAGTTGATCAGTGCTGTGGTTAAAAAAAAAAAAAGAGAGAGAGAGAGATTTCCAAAAGTTTCAGATTGCTGGCTCGTCTCCAAATACCTCTTTAAGGTACTCTATGCTGGTGATGTCTCCTGCAACTGAGCTGCACGGGAGCATGGAATTGACTTACTGGGGAGGGCTATCTGTATCAGTTAAGTGATCTTTTTTAGTACATTGCATGTGTGTTTTTTTTTTTCAATAGTTTGTACATTCTTTTTTTTTAAATATTTATTTTATTTATTTATTCCCTTTTGTTGCCCTTGTTGTTTTATTGTTGTAGTTATTAATGTTGTTGTCGTTGTTGGATAGGACAGAGAGAAATGGAGAGAGGAGGGGAAGACAGAGAGGAGGAGAGAAAGATAGACACCTGCAGACCTGCTTCACCGCCTGTGAAGCGACTCCCCTGCAGGTGGGGAGCTGGGGGCTTGAACCGGGATCTTTATGCCGGTCCTTGTGCTTTGCGCCACCTGCGCTTAACCCGCTGCGGCACAGCCCGACTCCCTTGCATGTGTTTTTTTATGTCTTTTTTTTTTTTAACCCAGAGAGCACAAGTGTGTATGTATGAATTTTAAAATTGCAATCTTTATTATAAACTCACAGAATATAATACTATATTTGCTCTACCTCTTCTTTCATTGACCCCCTTCATATTTCTATTAATCCAGATTTATAATAAGTTCCAGGATTCTAACCACTGTTTTATTATTTATGTGTATCTGTTTTTTCCACATATAATTCTGTCCCCGTAAAGTACATGTCAAAAAACCCAGGTTCAAGCCCCTGGTCCTCACCTGCAGGTGTTCCCTCTCTATATCTGTTTGTTAACACTTTTAAAAAGGAAAAAAAAAAAAAAGGCTGCTGGGAGCTGTATAGCCATACAGGCATCAAGCCCCACTAGTAACCCTGGTGACAAAAATAAAAAGAATTATTGACTATTTTCTTAAATGTTAATTGCTACGCAATAATGCTTGTATTACATCTTTTTAAATTTTTTATTTATTTTTTATTTTTTTTCAATACAACCCCCATTATGTCATTCATCATCTTTCATGGACCTGTATTCTCCCCACCCACCCACCCACCCCAGAGTCTTTTACTTTGGTGTAATACTCCAATTCCATTTCAGGTTCGACTTGTGTTTTCTTTTCTAATCTTGTTTTTCAACTTCGGCCTGAGAGTGAGATCATCCCATATTCATCCTTCGCTTGTATTACATCTAAACTGAAAGTCCAGAGAAACTGTATTTTCCAAAGACAGAAAAATTTTTGGGTGCTCTCTAGTACCTGCTTTCTTGAACCACTAGAGGAGTTATATATTCTTAACTTCCTGGTATAATGTATACTATTATTTATTTACATATTCAGAACATTTTTATTATGTTCTTGGGCATCCTTGGCATCCGTTTGTGACCTAGATTTTAATATAATTTTAATTAGAAAAGTACATATTTTAAATGACTATAATAAAGTTGAGAATAGAATGTAGGGGTGGAGGGTAGATGTATAGAGGTTATCCATTTCTCGTATCACCATAAACCAGAGCTGAGCAGTGCTCTGGTAAAATAAAAAAAAAAAGAAAGAAAGAATAGAATGTAGAAAATGCTGTCATTTTCTCAACCCAGATTTCTACAAGTAATCATTTAAAGTCATTTTTGTTTGTTTTGTGTTACTGTGTATAAACTTATTACTGAAATAAATTCTTTAGGTTACACATTTATGTGTAATTTTCTTTATGGAATTCATTATTTGGTATAGTAATTCATAATATCAATACAATAGGATAAAAACAATGGTGGAAGAAAAAAAGCGTTATATTCTACTTGAAAATATGATAAGATTAATGGATAAAAAAGCCCATTAAAGCCCCTGGCTCCCTACCTGCAGGGGGGTTGCTTCACAAGCAGGTCTGCAGATGTCTATCCCCTCTCTGTCTTCCCTTCCTCTCTCCATTTCTCTCTGTCCTATACAACAATGATGACATCAATAATAACTACAACAATAAAACAACAAGGGCAACAAAAGGGCATAAATAAATATATATTTTTTAAAAAGCCCATTAAGTCGGGAGTCGGGCTGTAGCACAGAGGGTTAAGCGCAGGTGGCGCAAAGCACAAGGACCGGCATAAGGATCCTGGTTCGAACCCTGGCTCCCCACCTGCAGGAGAGTCGCTTCACAGGCGGTGAAGCAGGTCTGCAGGTGTCTCTCTTTCTCTCCTCCTCTCTGTCTTCCCCTCCTCTCTCCATTTCTCTCTGTCCTATCCAACAACGACAACAACAATAATAACTACAACAATAAAAAACAACAAGGGCAACAAAAGAGAATAAATAAAATAAATATTAAAAAAAATTTTTAAAAAGCCCATTAAGTCAAATTAACTTTCAGATATTTGATGAACCTGATTACCTTAGTGTTTTCTTTTGAAGGTTAAGGTTTTAATAATTTTTTGTTGTGTAGGTATAATCTCATAGCCAATAAGACATAGTAACAAAGATAAGAAGTTTTTTTTATGGATTAATACCCATGATTTGTTATTGTTAAATTAAGATATCCTGAAAGTAATATACACAGCTAGTAATATAAACTTGAGTATCTTGTTCAGTTTTTATAGATTCAGTTCAAATTATAAACAAAGTCATTTTAAAATGTTTTTTTTTCCTTTTCTAGAACAGTAATATAAATTTTTATTTAGAAAATTACTCAAGGTCATTATTTTACCTACAAAAACAATTTGTATGGTTTAATCAATATGAATCTCAATTAACAATAGTACTTTTTCTATGAAAATATTTTTTTTGCAGAAATGGAAATTTTCTTTGTTTAGTAAAAAGTAGGAAACATTTATCTTTTATAAATCAGGAAGATACTTGTAATTTCTGCTACAAAATTTTAAGTTGACATATATCAGGAAGAAGAAATCGTACCTCTAAACTTTGTCAAACAAAGTTACCTTAGGAGAAAAAAAGCAAAACGAAAAGAAAGTCTGAAGTCTTTAAATATCAGTTCATTGACAACAAGGAAAATCCACAAATATCCATGATTCTTTTAAATAAGAACTATTGCAATGATATCAGAATGGTTTATTACGACTGACAGAGCTGTTTTTGCTTACTTGTCTAGATGAATAGCAGAGTCAAAAAAATATTGTTTGTTGCCATCAAGGTGATGTATTGTAACACTAACAGAACATAAGTTTGTGAGACCAGTCTTTTCATTTGCTTTTTACACAGCTAAGTACAATCACAAAGGGTGCAAAAAGGGAGTCACCTGCATGTTCATTTATTTTTCATATTAAAGATGATGTGTCATTATCTGCTACTTTAAATAGATGATCACTTTAGAAAATTTACTTTCTCTTCTTAGAGGAATGTTTCATTATGTACATAAAATAAGATGCAGGGAAAACATGGAACACATTCCATGGTATCTCATTTAAAGAATATAGACTAATTTCAGAATAATATTGCCACATTGGGTCCTAGAGATCACACAGCTTTTTAGGTCCTGAAATTGAGGAATTTAGTAGGAAAAACTTCATATATCTGGTTAGTAGTCGAGTACCTTTAACCTAACAGACTTTTCTTATTCTACTTATTACTGTGCCTAAAATGAATTAGAATTGCATTTATGGGATCTTATATGTTTAGAAAACTTATTTTGCTTTCTTATTGGTAAAAAGTCAACTTCTGATGCATATAACTGAAAGCATATCGTATATGAGTATTGCTCAGGAACTTTAGAAAAGCAGTACAATTAGTGGCAGCATGTCTCTTCAGTGAAATAAAATTTCAAGACACAGGCTAGTCAGTTTCATCCAATGTTACTTGCTTTTGTGGTTATTTTTTAATTTTTTATTATCTTTATTTATTGCATAGAGACAGCCAGAAATCAAGAGGGAAGGGGGTAATAGAGGGAGAGAGAAACAGAGACACCTGCAGCACTGCTTTACCACTTGCAAAGCTTTCCCCTTGCAGGTGCTCGAACCCAGGTCCTTGCACATTATAATAGTGCACTCAACCAGGTGCGCCACCGCCCAACCTCCTTGTGGTTATTTTTTTAAGAAAGTGAAAATATCTTGGTAACTATTATTTCAGTAGTTGCTATATTTTTAAGATATGATAAACTGGTAGCTTTGCTTTTTAAAAAATTTCTTGTTTGATACTGCTTTCAGATTAATATCCCAAGTGCATCTTTTGCTAGCAGCTTATCTGTGTTTAAAGAAAAATTACAGGGGGCTGGGTCATGTTGCACCAGGTTAAGTGCACATAGTACCAAGCGCAAGGACCCAAGCAAGGATCCTGGTTCAAGCCCCCGGCTACCCCCCACAAGCAAGGCTATCGCTTTATAAGCATTGAAGCAGGTCTGCAGGTGTCTGTCTTTCTCTCTCCCTCTCTATCTTCTCCTCCCCTTTCAATTTCTCTGTTTTATAAAAAAAAAAAAAATGAAAAAATGGAACAGGAGCAGTGGATTCGTAGTGCAGGCACCGAGCCCCAGCCATAACCCTGGAAGCAAAAAATTAAAAAACAATTATATGAAATTGTCTCTTATATCCTATTTAAAACTGCTAGGAATGCAAAATGGTTCTGTGGAAGTAGTGCTCATACCTGATATAGAAATATTGATATTAATATAACACACAAAATATCACTTGTTTGTAATGATACCCACAGCCAAAAGTTCCTTTTTTTCCACCTAATGTTTCCCCTTACTGTTCTTTTTTTATTATTTATATTGATGATTTTTCCTTTTTTTTAATTATTATATATTTTTGTGATTTCATAATTATTAACAAGATTGTAGAAGGAGTACAATTCCATGTAATTCCCACTACCAGAATTTTGTATCCTACCCCTTCCATTGGAAGCTTCCCTATTCTTTGTCCCTCTGGAAGCATGGACCAAAATTCTTTATAGGGCGCAGAAGGTGGAAGGTCTGACTTCTGTTATTGCTTCTTCGTGAGCACAGACATCAGCAGGTCGATCCCAGCCTAGTGGGATAGGGCTCTGGAGAGGTGTGGTTCCAGGACACAATAGTGAGGTCATCTGCGCAGGGAGGTCAGGATAGCATCATGGTAGTATCTGCAGCTTGATTGCTGAAAAGCAGTAAAATAGAAAGCAGCACAGATTGTTTAATAATCAGGAACCTAAAGGTAAGAGTAGAACAGATGGAACTAAGGGTTTTCATGTGGAAAGAAGCTAGGAAATACATTTTAGATATATTCCAAGGGGTCCATGACTAGTAGCTTTTGTCTGAGCCCGATAGCTAATATACAGATGGGCTAAAAGTATTGTCTGGGAAGATGGTGTCAAAGTTGGGAATAGGATTGGAGAACTGAATCAAGGCAAGTCATTCTAAGTCTATCCTTGTCAAATAAAGTAAGGACTACAAATAAGGGCAAGAGACCGGGACACTTTAATGATGGCCCTTTTGGTCACTACGGCCCTGGTCAGGGAATCCTTGGATTCCTACATATATATGATTGGACTAGCCCTCTAATAGATCCTTTTCTTCACCATCACTGGTCACTTCCTTCAGGAACATCATCATAAGCCCTCTTGTGGGCTTCTATAGGACATTGTCCTCAATGTAGAATAGCAATGGTAAGAACTGCTCCACTCTCCAAGGGAGGCTGGGTCAACCTGTTCTGCCACTTGAGGAAACTTGTCTTAAAATGAATGCAGCCTAGAATGTTCCTAGCTGTGACTGTGGGCTTCTAGCTCTGACTGATAGGGATGCAGAGGTTACACAGGCTTCTGTGCTAAATATGAATAGATTTATATTTATTTAAATATAAATATAAATAGGTCAGATCAATGGGGCTTACACTTATGGTATTTATTAACTACTCATATTTGGGAGCTACACTAAAGTTCCTTTTATGGGTTGGTCAATAGAAGAGAGATGATTAATGTCAAAGTGGCACTTCATGACATTATGGATGATGATGGTTACGTAGAAGATAATGATTAGTGAATGCTAGATTTTGATGGATTATATTTACTTATAGGATAGATCATACATTATTTCATTTAAGTATTCCATGAAGAAGAGAAATAGATTGTCTCATTTTTTCTTTTTTTTTCTAGTGGAGAAAACTAGAATGCAAATAAATAGTAACATTTAAATTAATGCTAAATGTGAATAATAGAGTTTTTTTGTGCTATCTGAAACTATATGAGATTAAACTATTAAAGATATTTAATACTGCTTAGCTTGGTTTTATTGTTGCTGATATTATCCAGATCTATTCAAAATGGTCCAGAATAACACAACTGAATACACACACACACACACACACACACACACACATATGCACACAAGACTAGATTTAAAACTTTGACACTGAAACTATTGCCTTTTTCATGATAGCACACCTTTATTTATTTATTTTTTTGAATTTTCTAGTCTAGTTTTCTTTTATTTTGTATTACAATTTGTCTCCTGAAGGTCAAGTAACCTGGTTTGGTTATGAAAGTCCTCGTAGCTTCTGGGACTATATCAGAGTGGCTTGCCGGAAAGTTTCACAGAATTGTATCTGCAGCATTGAAAATATGGAAAATGTCAGTTCCTCTAGAGCAAAGGTAAGACATAAATGTTTATATGCAATATGTATAATGTGATCTTTAACAACTACTATATAAAATGTTTGTGTTCTTTGTTGTAATTAAAAATTTGACCAAATTGAACTTTTTTTTTTTTTCAGAGACCTACTTTCTTTTTTCAAAAGGGTTCTTTCTTTGTTTGCTTTTAAGGCAACCTTGGTTTACAAGCATATATGTGTTTTGAAGTATAGTTTTCACCTTTTCAAGATACATTGTTCCACCTCCACGAAAGTATGAGTGTCCCCCACTAAAGTCCATTCATCCATCTCTCCTTGTATAACTACCTGCTTCCAACCTTTTGTTGATCTGAGTCTTGCTGTTGAGTTCATCATCTTGTTTGTGTTTTGCTTATTCTCCTGGTTTTGTTTTCCCCTCAAGGGTGAGGTCATTTTGTATTTCAATTCACCTCAGTTCTTTTAGAATTTTTTTCTAGTTCTGGCTTTGAAATGATATATTCATTCAGCTGTTGCTTATCTACAACTCACTTTGTGTCTCCAAATCCGATTGATAATTTAGCAGGATAAAGTGCCCTTGGGTGGAGACCTACTTCATTCCGAACTTTGAATATATCCTGCCAACTCTGTCTAGCTTTTAGAGTTTCTGTTAAGAAATCAGCTAGTAATCTTAAGGAGTTTCCTTTCTAAGTTAGTCTTTGTTTCTCTCTGGAAGCCTTCAGAATAATATTTTTGTCTTTGATCTTTATCATTTTTAACTATTATGTGCCTTCATAAATTTGAATTTGAATTCATTCTCTTGGATCTCTTTGAGCCTCCTGAACCTGGGGATCTACCAACTTCTTTATTTTGGGGAAATTCTAAATTAGAATTTCTTCAGATGAAGTCTGTCTCCTTTTCTTCACTGCTTCTTTTACCCCAGTGACATGAAGGTTACTCCTCTTAATGCGTTTCCATAATTCACTTGTATTAACTTAATGTGGTTTAGTGTGTCT
This sequence comes from Erinaceus europaeus, assembly GCF_950295315.1. NCBI lineage: Eukaryota > Metazoa > Chordata > Mammalia > Eulipotyphla > Erinaceidae > Erinaceus > Erinaceus europaeus. The sequence continues at coordinate 59,793,450 of NC_080169.1, read as the reverse complement.
TTCCTTCTGTCTTTTTTGGGTGACTTATATTACTTTAACTTCTTGTTCTCTACTTTGGTCTGTGGTGTCCATCTTCTTGCAGGTGTTCTCTGCTGAGTGTGTATATTTTGTATTAGTAATTTAATATTTATTTAAAAAATATAAGATAGTGAGAGTATAATTCCATACAGTTTCCAATACCAGAGTTCTATGGCCCATCCCTCCACTGGAAACTACAGTAGTTCTCTCAAGGTCACCACCAATATGGGCTGATTCTATAACTAAATCTTTTCTTCCCATTTTTTCAATGGTCCTGCCTTCACCACCTCCTCCTCCTCTTAAATTTTTTTATTATTAATTTAATAATGTTCGACAAGACTGTAGGATAAGAGGGGTACAATTCTGTACAATTCCCATCACCAGAGTTCTGCATCCCATTCCCTCCATTAGAAGCTTTCCTGTTCTTTATCCCTCTAGGAACATGGCCCAGGATCATTATGAAGTGCAGAAGGTGGTATAAAAGCAACATTCCTGGCAACAAACGCTTCAGGTCCTAGTGGAATGGGGGTACAGAGTTCTTTGGTTTACTTTCCATATTGTTTACCCCTCTGGGAGTATGGACCAAAATTCTTTTGTGGGTGCAGAAGGTGGGAATTATGGCTTCTATAATTGCTTCTTCACTAGACATGGACATTGGCATGTTGATCCATATGCCCAGCCTGTTTTTGTCTTTCCCTAGTGGGGCAGGGCTATGGAAAGTTGAGGTTCTAGGGCACATTGGTGAGGTCATCTGATCAGGGAGTTCAGGATGGCATCATAGTAACATCTGCAACTTGGTGCCCAAAATGCAGTAAGATGCAAAGCAGGACAAAATGTTTAATAAATGGGAAGCATAAGGTAGGAATAGAGTAGGTGAAGGGACCTTAGGGTGGAAGGAAGCTAAGAAGTCTATTTTAGGGATGTTCCTAAGAGCTTATGTTTTAGTAATCTTTGCTTGAGCTTGATAGCTAACATGAAAGTGGACTAGAAATATTGTCTGGGAAGATGGTGTCAGAGTTGAGAGTAGAACTAGGAAGCAGGATTAGGGCAGAGAGTTGCTCACAAACTTGAAGAAACTATATAAATACAATGAACTCTTTAAAAAAATGTTATTTATAAAATGGAGAAATTTTCAAGACCATAGGATAAGAGGGGTATAATTCCACACAATTTCCACCACAATGAACTCTTTATCACAATGATCTAAGCTGGGGTCCATATCTATTCATATTTAGCACCAGAGTCTGTATGGCCTCAAAGTCCCTTCAGACTGAGCTCACAGTCCATAGTCACAACTGGGAACATTCTGGGCTGTACTCATTTCAGAGCCAGTCTTCCTTAGAGGCAAAGTAGGATGATTCAGCCTCCCTTTGGAGAGTGGGGCCGTCCTTACCATTGCTAGTTCATAGTGAGGATATAGTCCTGAAGAAGCCCACAAAAGGCTTATGATGTTTCCAATATATGTGACCAGTAATGGAAGAGAGAGGGATCTATTAGAGGTACAGGCCCATAATATCTATGGTGTAATCCAAGGATTCACTGTCTAGGATTTGAGTAATGGAATGGCCTGATAGTGGCAAAAAAAAGTCATCATTAAGTGAGCCAGTATCTTGCCCTTATCCAGCTTTTGTAGTCCCTTCTTTATCTGATGAGCTTAGACTTCCTCTTACTTGTAAAAGCACTGAGTTTCATTTGTTGTATCCAAAGCTGTATTAGGTTTTATGGGATCTGACCTTAAATAAGGGAGGAAATAGACCTAGGATTTATTATTATTATTATTATTGATTTAATAATGATTGACAAGACTGTAGAATAAGAGAGGTACAATTCCATACAGTTCCCACCACCAGAGTTCTGTATCCTATCCCCTCCATTGGAAGCTTTCCTGTTCTTTGTCCCTCTAGGAGCATTGACCCAGGATTATTATGGAGTGCAGAAGGTGGGAGGTCTGGCTTCTATAATTGCTTCTTTGTTAAACATGGGCATTGGCAGGTCAATCCATACTCCCAGCCTATTTCTATCTTTCCCTAGTGGGGCAGGGCTCTGGAGAGGTGGGGTTCCAGGGTACATCGGTGAGGCCATCTGTCCAGTGAAGTCAGGTTCGCATCATGGTAGCTCCTGCAGCTTGGTGACTGAAAAGCATTAAGATGTAAAGCAGGGAGAATCATTTAATAATCAAGAATCTAAAGGTAAGACAATAGCAGATGAAATTTGGGGTCTCCATTTTGGAAAAGGCTAGTGGGTCTATTTTAGGTATATTCCAAGGGGCCCATGACTTTACTAATTTTTGCCTGAGCCTGATATCCAACATGCAGGTGGACCAAAGGCATTGTCTGGGGAAATGGTGTCATAGTTGGAAATAGTACTAGAAAGCTGGGTCAGGGCAGAGAGCAGCTCCCAAATATGGCGAAAGCATGTAAATATGTTAACTGTAAACTCCATCGATTAGATCTGGGGCCTGTATTCAGCCCAGGAGCCTGTGTAAACTCTGCATCCCTGTAGGTCTGAGCTTGAATCTTATAGTCTAGGCTGCATTCTGCAGGACCCATCTTCCTTGGGTGGCAGAGTATGTTGAACTAACCTCCCTTTGGAGAATGGAGCGGTTCCTACCAGTGTTGATCCACATTGAGGGGAAATAGACCTGGGATTTTAGTGAGGCCTTAGCCTCAATTTTTTTCCTGCATTTACTTATTTGATGATTCTAATAAGGTTGTCATAGAAACAATAATTGTCCTTCATTTGATATACAGTTTTTGCCAGCATACTTTCTGGACAGTTGTATAGTGTTTCTTCTAAAACTTGTTAAATGGTAACAATAATGCTGGTGCTCTGTTACAAGAGATTAAAAGATGGAAGAGTATATCTTACTTGCTTCCTTTTGTATAATTAATTGAGTAGATAAGAGTGACTGAGGGAAGTGAAGTAAGGGATAGGAGAGGAAGGTGTCTAAAGCCTAAATAATAAATATATAATTAGAAAACTGATGATGCCTTCTTCAGGCCATTCTACTAAAATGCCAGGCTTATTAGGTCTAAATATAATTTTGGAGAGCTATTAAGCACTTTGACTTTGAGGTATATAATTGCCCCTTGCTTATGAATACATGTACACATGCACCCAGTTCCTAGGCCCTATCCCATATCTAGTATTTATAACATTGTTAGAAAACCTGCCATGTGAAATGGAACAAGATAGTTTCATTTCTTAGAAAAGGTATCACAACATCCAGGACTTGGCACTTCTGGAGACAATCCATTCTTACCTAGGATTATTTTTCTTTTGAAAAAATTTTGTTAACAAAGTTGACAAAGATAAATTAAATAAATTTTTAAAAATTTCTTTGTATTATCTTATTTATTTATAAATAAATAGAGGAAGACATCCAAAAGTCGAGTGGGAGGGGGTAGAGAGTCAGAGATACAGAGAGACATCTGCAACAGTACAACACTTGCAAAGCTTTCCCCCTATAGGTGAGGACAGGGGCTTGAACCTGGGTCCTTGTGCATTGTAACATATGCACTCAACCAGTTGCATCACCACTGGGCTCCAAATAAAACATTTTGTAAAATGACTGAATAATCATTAGAAGGCAAAATTGGAAACATTTAAAACATTTAAAAATTCATAATATGAACATGTATTTTAAGGAAAAGTTCATAACTATATTTGTCACCTTCTAAAAACTATAGCTGTAGAATTCATCATCTAAAAATTGCTACTTTTCCTTCACAGCCTCAGCCAATCTCCAACCAGGGGACTGGCTGAGCATCAATTGACTTCCTGCATCATTTAAATCTTTTAAATTGAATACATAAGTTCCTCACTTCCTTTGTTAGGTTTATTCCTAGGTATATTACCTTTTTTTTTGCCTCCAGGGATATTCGTGGGGCTCCATGCCTGCACTGCAAATCCACTGCTCCTGGAGACTATTTTTCCCATTTTGTTGCCCTTGTTGTTGTGCTTGTTGTAGTTGTTATTGTTGTCATAGCTGTTGTTATTGTTGGGTCGGACAGAGAGAAATTGAGAAAGGAGAGGAAGACAGAGAGGAGGAGAGAAAGATAGACACCTGCAGACCTGCTTCAGGTCACGAAGCAACCCCCTGCAGGTGGGGAGCTGGGGCCTCGAACTGGGAGTCTTACACCGGCCCTTGCGCTTTGCACCATATGCAGTTAACTTGATGCGCTATCGCTCAGCCCCCGCCATTTTTTTTTAAATGCCATAGTAAGTGGGATACATTTCTGGATTCCAAGTTAGTGTTTGCATAGAGGAATACCACTGGTTTGAGTATGTTAGTTTTGTAGCCTTCCACCTTACTGTATTGCTTGATAATTTCCAGGAGTTCCCTACTGGATTCTCTTGGATTTTCCATGTATACTGTCATATCATCTGCAAATAGTGAGTTTGACTTCTTTTCCAATTTGTATCCCTTCCATTCCTTCCTTTTGCCTAATCATTATGGCTAGGGTTTTCAAGATGTGTTGAATAGTAACAAAGATAGTGGGCAACCTATCTTGTACCTCACCTAAGTGGGAAAGCTTTTAGTTTCTCCCCGTCAGGTGTGATGTTGACTGTATATTTGTTGTACATGATTCAACTATTGATGCAATGAAGAATTCTCCACCTGTCCTGATTTTTTAATGTTTTTGATCAGTCATTTCCCCCTAACATCTCTCCCACTCTGGGAGTATGGAATAAAATTCTATTTTGGAGTGCAGATGGTGGGAGTTCTGGCTTCTGTAATTGCTTTTCCACTAGTTATGGACATTGGCAGGTTGATCCATACCCTTACTTTGTTTCAGTCTTTCCTTAGAGGGGTACAGCTATGGAGAGCTGAGGTTCCAGGGCACATTGGTGAGGTCATCTATCCAGGGCAAGTCAGGATGGAATCATAATAGCATCTGCAACTTGGTGGTGCTTGGCTTGTTCTATCCTTTCCAGCATCCTTTTGCGAATTCATAAGTGGGTCATAATTTTCCACCATGATTTCTCTTTGTCCTCTCTTCTGTAGTTTCTCTCCTACTGGCTTGGAAATCCTGCTTCCATTCAGAGATGTCAGGATCTGAAGACATTTCTTGAGGAGAGTCAACCTAGGTGTTGTCTTCATGCAGCCATCTTGACTCCACCCGAGCATAGTATTTCTAAGAAATAATCTATTATTTTCTAGTATGACTCATGCTATGAGAGCATTTTCTTTCACCATGCTGGCTCTTATGTCTATTACCAGCAAGTTACTCATCTCTCGTGGTTTTATCTGCATATTCAGTAAATATGTATGTGCTACTGTGCTCCCCAAACTATTGTAGTTATTGAGTATATAACCATAGTTGTACAAAAGCTGGCAAAAAGACAAATGATGCGTGTGTGTGTGTGTGTATAAAATCTGGATTCAGAAAGAAAATGAAGCTAGTTAAGATATTAAAAGGTGATAAATTGTGAAAGAAAGAAGTCACATATTTGATTTAGAGTAGTTAGGAAAGGCTTCTGTGAGGAAAAATTGAGCTAGGATATGAGTAAAGGGGTGTTGTTCTGATATTTGAAACTGAAATATTGAGCAGGGGAGACAGTCTTCACTAAGAATTTAGATTAGCACTTTTTTTTTTTAATTGTATGGGGGTTAATGATTTGCAGTCTAGTCTTTAACACGTGGGCACAACCTCTCATCTTCCATTGTCTAGGAAGACATAACAGGATCACAATGTCCCTTCATCCTGTTTCTTTCCCTCCTTCCACAGAGTCCTTTGCTTTGGTGTATTATGTCATATTCAGTCCAATTTTCACTTTCTTTTCCCTTAATGCTTTTTATTCTTAAGTTCCACCTATAATTAGATTATTTGGTATTGATCTCTCTCTTTCTGAGTTGTCTCACTCAACATGATGCTTTCGAATTCTGACTACAATATTGCAGAGGAGATAGCTGCTTCATTTTTAACAGCTGTATAGTCCTCCATTGTGTATATACAACAGCTTCCTTAGCCATTCATCTGTCGTAGGGCATTTGGGTTGCTTCCAAGTTTGTGTTATTACAAACTGTGCTGCTGTGAAGATTGGTGTACTATATAGGTCTTTTCTGATAGATGTTTCTGGTTTCCCTGGGTAAATCCCTCGGAAAGCATTGTTAATGAAATTGGGAGCTACCTGAGGGTTTCTTTTCTTTTCTTCATTTTTTTTGTTTTTGCGGCAGAGTACTGTAAACTAGTTTATATCTTTAAAAGATCAACTGGTTACAATATGCAGAATACATAGAATGAAGAGGTAAGAGCAAAGCCATAAGCATATAGTTAGCATCTAAAAATTATGAAAAAATAAATTGAGTGGTTTGTATGAAGAACATTCTGCCAGGAAAAATTATCAATATTATAAAGCAATGAATTTAAAAGCTTGTGCCCAGGGCCGGGAGGTGGCGTACCTGATTGAGTGCACAGATTACAGTTCAAGTGCAGAGGGAAAGCTTCATAAGTGGTAAAGCATTGCTGCAGATGACTCTCTGTCTCTCTCCCTATCTCCCCCCTCCTTTCAATTTCTGGCTCTCTATCCAATAAATAAATAAAGATAACAAAGCTATTTAAAAAATAAAAAATAAAAGCTTATGCTTAGAGGAAAACAGGTTTAAATAGTCTGTTGTATGTTTAAATAAAAAAAAGGAAGGAAGGCTAGAAAACTAATCAAATTTTTCAAAAAGCTTAAAAGTTTCAAAGAAAGAAATAAAAGGCAAAAATTTTAATTAAATTGAAAAAGCTACTATAATAAAGTTAGCAACTATGAAAGCTAGTGCTTTAAATATTAGTGTAATTGATAGTTGCTAGTAAGACTATTCAAATATTTTTTAAAAAGATATTATACATTACCAATATCAGGAAAGGCAAACCTAGAGGCATTAGAAATTCTAAAAGAGGATTTTATGAATAATTTGACATTCATTAATTAAAAATTTTAGGTGAAATGGGAAAGTTAATTAAACTATAACACAATTAATACAAGGTGGAAGAGTACATCTGAATATTCTGAAATCTACTAAAAAAATAGAATCTATAGTTAAGAATTTTTCCACTCCACATTCACTTTTTGTGTTGTCATTCTCTTAAATATTTTTTAAAATTCTATTTTACGAATGATAGTTTTTTCTCACAAATGCCACAAATATTTTTGTCCACTATGATTTGTCTTTTCACTCTCTTAAATGATTACATTCCGTTCTGGTAACAGGAGGGAAGGTGAAGAGGTATTCAGTCAGGTTGGTTAGTTTGGTGATGAGATGTTTCTTGTATTCCAGTTGTGTCTACTTTTTGTTGTTTACTCATATCCTTAAGAATAGCATTGTATCAACTTTCACAATTCTCAGGAGGATTAAATATCTTAGTATATATAACTCTTAAAGGCAGAAGTAAGCATGTGTTAATTGAGAAGTGTTGAACATTATTGATCTCCTCACCTTCATTATCTCGCAGGTTAAATTAGTGCTATTGAACAGGGAAAAAATTTTAAATTTTTTTTGTTGTTGTTGTTTTATTTTATTTTATTTATTTATTTATTTATTTTCCCTTTTGTTGCCCTTGTTGTCTTTTTTATTGTTGTTGTAGTTATTATTGTTGTTGTTATTGATGTGGTTGTTATTGAATAGGACAGAGAGAAATGGAGAGAGGAGGGGAAGACAGAGGGGGGAGAGAAAGATAGACACCTGCAGACCTGCTTCACCGCCTGTGAAGCGACTCCCCTACAGGTGGGGAGCCGGGGGCTGGAACCCGGATCCTTACGCCGGTCCTTGCGCTTTGCGCCACCTGCGCTTAACCCACTGCGCTACCGCCCGACTCCCAAAACTTTTAAATTTTAATTCTGGTTTGTTGCTTTCCCATTTACAAATCTATTTATGTTCTTCTCTAGTATGAATTCTTTAGCTGAAAGAAAATAAACAGTAAAATTTGGGGCAATTGATTATATAACAAAAATCCTCAAATATCCAAGGACAAGAAACTAAAAAAAAATAGTTTTATATAAATTGAAATCAGTAAATGAGGAAACAGGAGTTTTCTTGTTATTTCTTATCTAGCAATAGTAATTTCTTAGTCTAAGGAGATAGCATAATGGTTGTGCAAAAAAACTTTCATGTCAGAGCCTCAGTGGTCCCAGGTTCAATCCCTAGAATTGCCATAAATTAGAATCTAACAGTACTCTGAAGTAGTGTATATCTGCCTGTCTCTTTTACTGTATCTCATTAAACTAAAGAAATAAAATAATTTTTAATATTTAATAGCACAGTCTCCTGTGTCTACCTTTTCTACAGAAAAAAAAATTCCTCACTTCTATCAATGAAATTATAGTCTCTTGAATCAAGCTGTCACTTTTTTTAAATACGATTTTTTAAATATTTTATTTATTTATTTTTATTATTGGATAGAGACAGAGAAAATGGAGAGGGGCGAGGGAGATAGAGGGGAAGACTTGTGAAGCTTTGTCCCTGCAGGTGGGGACCAGGGACTTGTGCACTATAGTGTGTCCATTTAACCTGGTGTACCATTAACTAGCCCTCATTACTGCTTATTTCTATGTCCTTTAGATTAAATGTCAATATATTAGAGGGATTTTCAAGATAATTTTGAAATTTTGAAATTGCTGACCAGTGACTACACCTTTTTTTCTGTTCCAATCAAGACCTCTTAACTAAGCACTAGGCAAAGTGAAAAGGAGTATTAACCCTGGTAGGCAGTCTCACTGGCATGCTGATAACACTTATGCCATTCCTTCATTTCCCAACAGTGCTGTTGATTTTAGTCTGATGAATTTATACCACTGCCTAGATTATCTCCTTAAAAAAAATCCTTCCCACATAAGACTTTGGTGAAATCATTTTACTTGTAAAATGTGTGAAAAGTCTTTGTTCTCTGTACTTGTCATTGCCCATCATATACTGACTAGCATTCCTTTTCATCTCAACTGCAATTGTAGCCTTTTGATTTTCTAAATATTCAGTCTTTGTAGACTTTATGAAGACTGTGAAAGTGTTAAATGAAAATAACCAGTAACTTCACAGGCGGTGAAGCAGGTTTGCAGGTGTCTATCTTTCTCTCCTCTCTGTCTTCCCTTCCTCTCTCCATTTCTCTCTGTCCTATCCAACAATGACAACAACAATAATAACTACAACAATAAAACAAGGGCAACAAAAGGGAATAAATAAATAAAATAAATATAAAAAAAATTTAAAAAAAAATTAAAAAAAATAAAAAAAAAAAGAAAATAACCAGTAGAATTTTAGAATCCTCACTACAAATATAATCTCTTATGTTCTTTCATTCTAAACAACAACAAACAAAACTGTTTCAGATTATTATTTTTTAACTAAATGGCCAATGGGGTGTCATGATTACTCAGAGGGTATTGGGGACCCAGTGCATGATGGTGGAGGAAGATAGAGGTTGTAAGTTGGTGGTTGGAGTGGTGTGCAGACACTGAGCACAGAAGAATGAGAAATTATATCCATGTGACAACTGTCACATGTTGTAAATCATTACTTACCTAATAAATTAATTAAATTCATATTAAATAGTAGTTGTACAAAAATCTCTGAAAAGATAGGAAGAAATTATATCAAGTATATGAAAGTCTTTTTTATTTTTATTTATAAATGGAAATATTGAGAAGACTATAGGGTAAGAAGGGTACATTTCTACACAATGCCTACCCCCAGAGCTCCATATCAAATTCCCTCCCTTGATAACTTCCCTATTCTCCTCTGGGAGTATGGACCCAGAAAATTGTGGGGTACAGAAGGTGGAAGGTCTGGTTTCTGTAATTGCTTCTCCGCTGAACATGGGCGTTGGCAGGTTGATCCATACTCCCAGCCTGCCTCTCTCTTTCCCTAATGGGGCAGGGGATGGGGGAGTCAGGGCTTCCAGACACATGGTGGGGTCATCTGCCCAGGGAGGTCACATTGGCATCATGGTATCATCTGGAACCTGGTGGCTAATAAAGAGTTAAGACATAAAGCAGAACAAATTGTTGACTAATCATGAACCTAAAGGCTAGAATATTGCAGATGAAGACTTGGGGGTTCCATTTTGGAAAAAGATGATAGGTTTATTTTAGATATTTTGTAGGACCCATGACTTTACTAGTTTTTGCCTGTACCTGACATCTAATATGCAAGTGGACCCAGATTATTGTCTGGGGAGATGGTGTCATAGTTGGAAAAAGGACTAGAAAGCTGGATCAGGAAAGAGAGTAGCCCTCAAATATTTGGAAAGTACATAAATATCATTAACTGTAAACCCCATCATTTTGATCTGAGGCCCATATTCAGCACAGGAGCCTATGTAACCTCTGCATCCCTGTAGGTCTGAGCTCACGTTTTGTCATCATGACTAGGAACATTCCAGGCTGCACTAATTTCAGGACCCATCTTCCTGGGGTGGTAGGTAGACTATGTTGTCCAACCTCCCTTTGGAGAGTGGAATATTCCCTACCATTGTTGATCCACATTGAGGGCAAGGTCCTATAGGGGCCCACAAAGGGGTCCATTGTGTTGTTCCTTTGGAGATGACCAGTGACAGTGTGAGAGGGGTCTGTTAGAGGTCTAGGCCCATCATGTCTGTGTAGGAATCCCAGGAATCCTTGACTAGGGCCCCAAGTGATGGTGTGGCCTAGTAGTGACTAGAGAGTCATCATTAAAGTATGCCATTCTCTTGCCCTTATAAAGTTTTTGTAGTCCTTACTTTTATAAGGTTAGCTTTGGAGTGATTGAAGGATGTGTAATAGAAGTTAGGTGAAGAGGGTGTCTAGGTCTCAGTAGAAACTGTTTTATTAGGTAGGTACTTTAAAGTGTCTTTTTAGGTCTTTCTACTTGCTTGCTTCATTTGTTGACTCACTGCAAATTTTTTGTGTGGTTTTGCTTTAAGGTATATATTTCCCCTCTAACTTATGGATACATGTACATATGCCCTATCTCATGGACCTGGTCTATATCTAGGTTTTGTTAAGAAGTGTGCCATACGGGAGTCGGGCGGTGGCGCAGTGGGTTAAGCGCATGTGGCGCAAAGCGCAGGGACCACCGTAAGGATCCCGGTTCGAGCCCCTGGCTCCCCACCTGCAGGGGAGTCGCTTCACGGGTGGTGAAGCAGGTCTGCAGGTGTCTATCTTTCTCTCCCCTCTCTCTCTGTCTTCCCCTCCTCTCTCCATTTCTCTCTGTCCTATCCAACAACAAAGCATCGTCAACAATGGCAATAATAACCGCAACGAGGCTGCAACAACTAGGGCAACAAAAAGGGGGAAAAACAGCCTCCAGGAGCGGTGGTTCATGGTGCAGGCACCGAGCCCAGCAATAACCCTGGAGGGGGAAAAAAAAAAAAAAGAAGTGTGCCATAAAAAATGGAATTAGGGAGTCCTATGAGCTAGGAATGGTTTCACCAGAGTAATGAAGCTAAAGGGCTGACATTCTGTGCCTGAAGTCTCCAGACACAGTCCGGAAAAATACTGAAGTGGTACTGGTTGCACTGATTAGGTTGGGATCAGCAGATGCATTATCAGTTATTAGGACTTGAAAGAAGCATGCAGGAAAGTGAGCCCCACCGTAGAGGTTCCAGGACTTGGCATGTATGTGCTTTATAGAGAAAGGGGAAGTTTCCTGCTGTCTTAGGGTTTAAGAAGGCAGTAGATAGTTATAGCTGTAACCAAATTATTTGGCAATTGGGTTAACTTTGAAAATCCCGTAAGAGCAGACTGTCACTTGTGGTTTATGATGGAACATATTATAATTAATAAGTGAATTTTGGACATAGAAGTAGAGTTTTATGTTTAAATTACGTATGTATTTCAAAAGAAGTCTCTATACTAAGTAAGTCAATGGTTTTTATCCCTTCAGTGATAGAAAGCTAATCAGGTATTTTGTACTTATATCTTCAAAGAAATAAAATATATACTGTAACTAAGTTTTTCTTTTTATCTACTTAAATATTTAATCTTTATCACATGTATATATTGAATGAATTGTTATTTACATATTAAAATGCTTAAATTTTTATCATAGTGGACACAATTTTTTAACTCCTGATTTTTTTTTCATATTTAATTCTTTTTCTTTTTAGGGTAGAGCCTGGATCAGAGTAGCACTCATGGAAAAACATTTATCTGAATACATCTCTACAGCTCTGAGAGACTTCAAAACAACCAGGTTCAAAAGTCCTTTATTTTCAAATATATATTGGGAAAAGTCACTTAAAGCCTTACAAATAAGGATAGAATAGAAGCTAGGAGGTGGTACACCTCGTTGAGTGCACATGTTAAAATGTGCAGGGACTCATGTTCAAGCCCCTGGTCCCCACCTGCAGGAAGAAACTTCCAGTGGGGTGAAGCAGGTCTACAAGTGTCACTCTATCTCCTTCTCTATCTCCTCCTCCCATCTTAGTTTCTTTTATCTCTATTCAGTAATTAATTAATATTTTTAAAGGAATACAATAAAGACTGATTTCATTTTTAGCATCCTTAACAATTTAATTTCTTCTTTTTATATTGCTCAGATAAATCCACTGTCTGCTTGGGAATTTGTCAACTAATTACACATCTACTTTTCCTGACCTTTCCATTCTTATGCCTAGAATATCTTTTTTCTGATTCTCTCTCTCTCTCTTTTTTATTTTTTTTTAATTTACTTATTTATTTTCTTTTTTGTTGCCATTGTTGTAGTTATTATTGTTGTTATTATTGATGTCATCATTGTTAGATAGGACAGAGAGAAATGGAGAGAGGAGGGGAAGACAGAGAGGAAGAGAGAAAGATAGACACCTGCAGGCTTGCTTCACTGTCTGTGAAGCAACTCCCCTGTGGGTGGGGAGCCAGGGTCTCTAATCAGGATCCTTATGCTGGTCTTTGCACTGTGCACCACATGCACTTAACCCGCTGTGCTACCGCCCGACTCCCCTTCTGATTCTCTTTTAATATCTAGTTTAATTTCCTTAACAGACTTTACTTGATCAATTTGAAAAAAGAATCTATGAAATTCCCATTCATTCTTTTTCTTTTAACACTACATTTATGTCTTTCTTTACTTACAGTAATTATAAATGAATCATTCACTTCCTTAATTCATATATATATGATGTTTTGGTGGAAGATGAAATGTACTAAGATCTGTCTTGGGGAAATGTAGAAATGTACCCTTGTGACAAAAAACAATCTTGTAAACTGACATTTTCTCAATAAAATGATAAACTACAGTTGGAAAAAATATTTTATAAAGTAAATCTGTCATATATGATCTAAATTATTTTAAAGCAGTATGACACTCAGGATATTTCTAAAAATGGACAGAGAGGTGATGATGAACTCTATACACTTGAAATTAACCTGTTAATTGAATTGTTTTATATCATCACTAGTAAATAAGTTTGAGAGACATTAGATCATAAGGATGCAAAGGTTTCGAAAAGTCAAAATAGTATCATAATGTCATACATCAAACCCTAAAATTCTAAGTGATAAAACAAATCAAATTACAAAAGAAACATGTTCTTTGAAATAACAGTATTGCATTAGAGCCTTTTGAAAATATAAATTAGAGCATTAGTACTCTAAATTTTAAATCTTGTTTCTTAGATTAAATGATTGAGTGGGATAGAGATAATTCTTAAGTCTTTTTAGAATTAATAGTTTATAAAAGAAATGCTTTTCTGTTTTGGTCTGAAGTGTTAACAGTTCTTTTTGATAAACAAGGATGAACCTTGAAAATATTGTTCTGTCAAAGAAGCCAGTTCTAGATCAGATTTTGTGTTCTCACCTATACAAAATGGTCAGAATAAATTAATTAACACACACAAAATAGATCACTTCGGTGGGTGAGGTAGAGGGTGAGAGGTATTGAAAGGGTATGGGGTGTGGCAACTAGTGAGCAAATGATATACTGGGTTGTCAGAAAAGTCATGACTCATTTTTTTCATGGGAAAAATATGTCATGACTTTCTGATGATCCAATATTTTGGGGGAGGAGTTATGAAATGTGTTTAAATTGACTGTGTTAGTTGCATATCTCTGAGTACACTAGGAGACATTGGATTGTACTGTAAATGGGGAATTGTATAGTGCATGAACTGTATCTCCATAAATCTGTTTATATTGTTAAGGTTTATTGAAATTGTGTTTGTGGTCAGAAAGATAATGACCTTCCACCTTCTGCATTCCACAATGACCTTGGGTCCATACTCCCAGAGGGTAAAAGAATAGGAAAGCTATCTGGGGAGGGGATGAGATATGGAAATCTGGTATTGGGAATTATGTAGAGTTGTACCCCTCTTATCCTGTGGTTTTGTCAATGCTTCCTTTGTATAAATAAAAAAAAGAGATAAATAATACAGGTCATTATAAGTGGAAGAAAAGTGAGTTTCACTCTTGGTCAGTAAAGACATAAAATTGCAAATGGAATGGCTCACTTTAAAGCTGTTACCAGTTGCCTTTTTGTATTGTCTAAAAAATTTGACTATATGTATAATAGTATTTAATATCTAACCTCTTAATAAAATTTATTTTAGAAATTTATTTGTTTTTAAATTGATATGCAAATAACAATTTCATGTATTTCTGAAAGCAATTATAAGTTTCAGAAGAAAAAAAAACTTCAGGATGTTGTCACTATTCTAAACTAAAGATAAGAACAAGGGGACCAGGCAGAAGCATAGTGGGTTAAACACACATAGTGTGAAGTATAGGGACCAGCTCAAGGATCCAGGTTCGAGCTCCTGGCTTGAGCCCCTAGCTCCCCACCTTCAAGGGGGTCACTTTGCAAGCGGGAAAGAAGGTCTGCAGGTGTCATCTTTCTCTCCCCCCTCTGTTTTCCCTTCTCTCAATTTCTCTCTGTCCTGTCCAATAGCAGCAAGAGCAACAACAACAATGGAAGAAATATGGCCACCAGGAGCAGTGGATTTGTAGTGCAGGCACTGAGCCCCATCAATAACCCTGGAAGGTGGGGGGGGGATCAGAACAGTCTATTTGGTGGGCCAGTATACTTTACCATTTGTCAGACCCTAGGATAAATTCCCTGCCCCCTTTGGTGATGTGGTCTCTCTCTTTCTTCCTGATCTATTTTTTCTCTGTCAAAAAAAGAAAGGGGAGGAAAGAGGGAAGGAATAGTAAAAAGCTTTGGAATTCATTCAAGTAAATTTAGAGTTTTCCTGAAGACAATTGAGAGGCCTGACATTAATAAGAAAAATCACTGTAGAAACTCAATACCAGGGAGTTGGGTGGTAGTGCAGCAGGTTAAATGTATGTGGCGCAAAGTGCAAGGACAGGTATAAGGATCCCGGTTCGAGCCCCCAGCTCCCCACCTGCAGGGGAATCACTTCACAAGTGGTGAAGCAGGTCTGCAGGTGTCTGTCTTTGTCTCCTCCTCTCTGTCTTCCCCTCCTCTCTCCATTTCTCTCTGTCCTATCCAACAACGATGACAACAAGAATAACTACAACAATAAAATAACAAGGGCAACAAAAGGGAATAAAGAAATAAATATTTTTTTAAAAAAACCTGAAACTCTATACCAGATCTGGAAGATAGATGGAGCTGAAAAAATAGAAACCAAAAATAGCTCATATCCAAGTAAGCAATAGGAGAAAAAAATCAAGTCATGTTTTGTAAATAAAAAAAAAAAGAGAACAGATACTGGTGGTGGCACATACGTTACCATGCACAAGAACCCACATTCCAGGCCTTGATCCCTTTACCTCCCACAGGAAGAAAGCTTCACAAGTGGTGAAGCAGTACTGCAGATGTCTCTCTTTCTCCCTCTATCTCCTTCTTCCTTTTCAGTTTCTCTCTGTCTCTATCCAAAATAAACACTACATAATAATCATAATAATAATAATAATGATAGTAGTAGTAAAGAAAAGTGATGAGAACAGCACTAGAAATACCTTACAAATTCAAAAGACAAGTTGTGAATGGTGGGCACAGAGTCGAAAGAGAAAGGAAGGAAAAAAGGAAAGAGAAAAGGGAGGGAGGGAGGTAGGGTAAGGAAGGAAGAAAAAAATAAAAGAAAAAGAAAGGAAAAGAGATAAAGGGAAGAGGAGAGGGAAGGGAAGGGGAGGGGGAAAGGGAAGAAGGAAGGAAGGAAGGGGAGGGGAAGAGTAAGGGGAAGGGAAACAGGCAAACTTAAGTATCTCTCTTTTCACATCTATGAAGTATAGAGTAAAAGTCACGCCAGGAGATAACTCAGCAGTGTCATGCACCTATGAGGCCCTGGGTTAATTTCTTGACATTACAATTTGAAAAAAAAAAAAAAAGACAGGAGTGTGCAAGGACCTGTGTTCAAGCCCCTGGTCCCCACCTGCAAGAGGGAAGCTTTAGAGCAATGAAGCACTGCTACAAGTGTCTCTCTCCTTCTCTATCTCCCCATTCCATATCAATTTCTCTATCTCTATCAATAAGAAAAAAAAGGCCACCTGGAACAGTGTGTTTATTGTACAAGCACTAAGCCTCAGCAATCACCATGTGGCAATTTTTAAAAAATGAAGAAGAAAAAGAGAAAAAATATTCTTCCTGTCCTAGTCTTCTCCATGGACATGTGATGTGAGAGTAATAAATGCTCTAGTTGATATCTTACATATTTAAAATAGTCTGTTTTTCTTATTATAGATTTTTTTTTACATTTTATGAGATAAAGGAGAGATAGAGACAGACATACAGATATGAGATAAAGGAGAGATAGAGACAGACATACAGGCAACCTGAGCTCTTGTATGGCTCATAAGGCAGCAGGGGTTAAACCAAGAATCTCAGGCATGCAAATCCTATGCTGTATCCACTGAGCCATTTTCTCAGCCACAGAATTGCTAATTTAAGGAGTCTAAATAGTTCTATTAGCTACCTTAACTATTGCAGTACCTCCAATCAGTAGAAAATTGAACTTATAATAAGTAAAAGCTATTATTCCTGTCATCAGGCATTTTTTTTTGCAATATTATCTATATTCTTTCTTTTGTGTAAGTATGTCATATTTTCTCCTCTAAGAAGTCTCTTCTGAATCCTACCCTTGTACACATTTTCCTTTAGTTAATTGCCTTTCTCTTTCATCCTCAGTCTCTTTTTCATTGCTGGATCACTTCCATACATTTAGAAACTTTTTCTGGTATCAGCATACAAATGAAGAGTTACCTTCAAAATACAGCAAAGGACTTTAGAGAAGCAGAGAAACTGATGGGATAAAGGGGCACTGGGGCTTTGGTATATGATGGTGGAAAGAGTTCTAGGTTGAGGGAGAGAATGTCTTTCAAATATCTAGCATGGGGAGATGAGAAATTGTACCAGTGTGTTACCGACTGTACTGTAAACCATCAACCCCCTAGTAAAGTGAGAAAAGAGAAGAAAATTTTCTCCATTTAAATTACATTTCTCTCTATTACGGCTCATATCCCCAAAATATTTGTACGTTCTTTTTCTTACTTGGAATCACTGTTCTAGTCAGTCTTGGTCTGTTTCCCTACTTCACCATTCCAGCAAGAACAATTTTTAAAAGAACACCAACCTTTAAACTAACAAATTCAAAAGACATTTCTCTGTTCACATTATAGTCCACTGCCCAATTAAGACAGTTGAATACTCACTCTAAGAATCTTTGATTTTTTACTTAGGTTAAATTCTCTGGCTTTTCTTTCTCCCTCTATAATAATTTTTTCTTAGTTTTTCTTTTCTTCCCAACTTTTTTTTTTTGGCTCCAGGGTTATTTCTGGGACTCGGTGCCTGCACTACGAATTCACTGCTCCTCCAGGTCATTTTTTCTATTTTGTTGTCTTTGTTGTTATTGTTGTTGCTGTTGTTGATGGATAGGACAGAGAGAAATCGAGAGAGGAGGGGAAGACAATGTGGAGGAGAGAAAGATAGACACCTGCAGACGTTGCTTCACTGCCTGTGAAGCTGAAGCTGCAGAGATCACAACTGGTAAAGTGCTATGTAACTTCTGTAATTCACAAATAACCTTATATGGAACTCAATAAGTATTATTTTTAATGTTTTATGGCCAGAAAATCACTGTGTAGTCAGATTCTGTGGAATAAACACAGAAAAGGGAAATATAAGGTCTGGACGTAGGACCTGGGTTCAAGCAGGTCACCAGATGCAGGGGGAAAACTTCAAAAGGGTAAAGCTGGTTAGGGTAAAGCTTCAAAAAGGTAAAGCTCTTTCCCTTTCTGTCTCACCCCCGCCTCAACTTCTCTCTGTTCAAATAAATAAATAAATAAGGAAAATAGCTACTGGAAATGGAGGACTCGACATGTAGGCACTGAGCCCCAGTAATAGCCTTGGTAGCAAAAAGAGAAATAGAGAGATAGAGATAGAAGAAGGAGAAGAAGGAGAAACAGGGTGGTGTAGGACATAAAGTAAAACTTCAGCTGGTTTGATTTATTGCACCAAAGCAAAGGACTCTGGGGAAAGAGAACAGGAAGCAAGGTAAGAGGAGGGGAGAAGAAGATAAAGAGGGAGAGATAAAGATAGACTCCTACAGACCTGCTTCATTGCTTGTGAAGCTTCCCTGTCCCCCTGCAGATGAGGAGCCGGGGGCTTGAACCTGGATCCTTGTTCAGATCCTTGCACTTTGTATTATGTGTGCTTAACCAGGTGTGCCACCACCCGGCACCCTCGCCCAGAATAACATCTGACTCTCAAAAAAAAATTACTAAATTTTGAAACACAATATTGTTTAATAACAACATGATCTGTACTGGTTTTCCACTTTGGATCCCATTTAGAGGATTTTTGTTATTAAAATATCTGGGTTTCAGATGCCATCAGGATGCCGGCCAGGTTTCCCTGGACTGAAGACCCCACCAATGTGCCCTGGAGCTCCGCTTCTCCAAAGACCCACCCTACTAGGGAAAGAGAGAGGCAGACTGGGAGTATGGACCGACCAGTCAATGTCCATGTTTAGCAGGGAAGCAATTACAGAAGCCAGACCCTTCACCTTCTGCAACCCACGACCCTGGGTCCATGCTCCCAAAGGGATAGAGAATGGGAAAGCTATCAGGGGAGGGTATGGGATATGGAGATTGGGTAGTGGGAATTGTGTGGAGTTGTACCCCTCCTATCCTATGGTTTTGTTAATTTATCCTTTCTTAAATAAAAAATAAATTTAAAAAATATATCTGAAATATCTTTAAATACTCTTATGGAATGAACACTAAAGATAGCGTTATAGAGGTGTTTCTGTTAGAGTAAATTATATGTGCTGAAAAGAAAATGTATTATTAGTAAGGTTTTATTTTAAGTAACTGTTCTAGTTTCCAATATATTACTAGTCAATATATTACAACAAATAGTTTCTTACATTTTTTCTTAAATGCAAAGTTATTTGAAGATATAGTCTGATAGCTTTATGTTTTTTCATCTTAGTACTTTGACTTTTATAGTAAACTTGTACTTCAGTACACTGTTTTGGTTAGATCATTCTCATAAAAATATTTTCTTTAGAACAAATAATATTTTCATCAAGAGAAAGACATTTTAGATTATGCCTGAGTATTATTAGATGAGTCACCTTATCTTCTACTCTTGGCTCATTTGTTATGTAATCTTAGTTATATAATCAAACTTTATAAGTATTCCATTTCTTTGGGATGAAATTAAGAGACTGATGCTTAAAATCTTTTGATGTCTATGTAAGTGTTGATAACAGGAATTACATTTATTTTTATTCAAAATTATTAACATGTTGGTTTTATTAACAGAATAATTAATCTTTTCTAAGTTTTTAATAAATTGTGAATAACTTGAGGTTGAGTGATATAATTAACAGCTTTCAGGTTACTTCAGTTCATTATTATTATTAGTTTAACCAGTGCACTGCTCAGCTCTGGTTTATGATAGTGCAAGGGAATGAACCTGGAACTTTGTAGTCTCAGGCAAGAGTCTCTTTGCATAACTGTTATGCTATTACCCTCACCCCACTTAAGTATTCTTGCTTTTTGAAAAAAATGATCAAACCTTTAAAATACACTTTTAAACATGATGGGCATAAGATGGGAACATTTTAAAACTATACCTTTTGTTCAGAGAGGGAAATAGTAAGAATGATGAGTTGTTTTCTAGTATCAAACTCTGGAATTGTCTGACAAATGTGTTAAAGGATTCAGTGATCTAGGGCCATGCATTGGCACACTTGGTAGAGCATACGTGTTGCAATTTGTAAGGACCCAGGTCAAAGCTTCTATTCCCCACCCTCAGGGGGAAAGCTTCTCAAATGGTAAAACAATGTTATAGATGTCTCTCTTTCTCTCTACATCTCTATCATCCCTTTTGATTTTTCCATTAAGTAAATAAAACATTTTTATTTATTTATTTATTTATTTATTTTACTAGAGCACTGCTCAGCTCTGGTTTATGGTGGTTCAGGGGACTGAACCTGGGACTTTGTAGCCTCAGGCATGGGAGTCTGTTTGTGTAACCATTATGCTATCTACCCCTGCCCAAAACATTTTTTTAAATATTTAAAAATAACTCAGTGATCTCAAAATCATTGAAATAGTTGTTCCAGGAGTCAATAAAATATTCTATTAACAGCCAATTTAGCCATGGGGAAATTCACTAAATCTTAGATAAATAAGGTTGTCTAAATAGCATTTTTCGGGCTAGCTTCAAGGGCGGGAGAGAGAGATGACCAGGGACTCATGGCTGAGTGGTACGCAGTTCAGTCTTTATTCATGTGGAACACAGCACAATCTAAGCTATCTCTAATCACAATCTTGTCCTTATATATCCTTAGGCAGAAGAGTCAGGTCCGAAGAGGATGTATGTAGGATAAGGGGGTGGAGAAGGAAAATAGCGCTTGAACCAGTGGGGATTAAACCAATGAAAACAGTGATTATGTAAATAGACCACAGCCTCAAGCAATGTAACAGAAGGGGGTCTTAGAAGCAGAATTTAGAAGCATACCAACAAGCATTATCTTTTTTTGTGAAATCACCAATATTGAATACACTCCTTCCACTTATTTGCTTAACTTTTACTACTCAGGAGGTTTAGTTTCATTTCTTTTGTATCAAAATAAATTCATCTATTTTCAAGGAAATATAAAACAGCTATTTCAAGGCAATCTTCCTGTCATATTTGTTTGTAGCCTTACCTCTGACAGAGAGCAAGAATAAAGAATTGTTGCTATCTATTGTTGTGTACATTTTTTATAATTTAACATTCTTAACTACAACACAAAGTAAATTCGTCTAAATATCTGTTTTTCAAGTAGTACTATTTAATAGAAAATATTCAGAGCATAAGAATTTAGGCTTCCTCCTTGAGCAGTTCATCTGCATAAGCAAGGTCAAATTGCTTTAACTTTTTCTGCCACAGTGGCTCAATGCCTGGGGCTCAATGCCTGCATGCTCCTGGGAGCCTCCCCCCCCCCATTATTCTTTCTTTTCTGATAGAGACAGAAATCAAAAAGGAGAACAAGAAGGGAAATAGAGATCCTGTAGCACTATTGCATCATAGTTTCAAACCAGGAGCTTAAACCTAGATCTGTGTACATAGTAATACATGCACTCTACTGGGTGCATGACTGCGAGGTTCCCTAACCTCTTTTCTTGACAGTACATTTGATACTATGACAGTCAGTTAAACCATGGGCTTTGAATAAGAAGTATAAAAATCTGTACAGATATTTGGTAACTGAACTATTCAAAATTAGTAGTGGGGACCAGATGGTGGCACACCCAGTTGAGCAAACAGGTTATAATTCACAAGACCTAGGTTTAAGCCTCCAGTCCTCACCTGTAGGTAAGGAGCTTTGCATGTGTAAAGCAGTGCTGCTGGAGTCTCTCCTCTATCTTCCCCTTCCCTCTCAATTTCTCTGTCTCTGTCAAACAAATTAATTAATTGACAATAACTTTAAAACTTGATCATGCAGTTATGAGCATATTAGTTTTTTGTTTGTCACCAGCCAACATTGGTCCAGGCTAATTTTTGCAGAGAGAGAGAGAGAAGGAGATATGAGAGCACATGGATAGAGGATGTTCAACCAAAGAATAGTGAGACAGCCATAGTTTTTAAAAGTCTCTCTTAGATGTATTTATATGACATAATAGATTTACATGCATATAGTTCACTGTCTTTTTTTTTTTTTTTAAAGAATTTTACTTATTTGTTTATGAGAAAGATAGGAGGAGAGAGAAAGAACCAGACATTACTCTGGTACATGTGCTGCCAGGGATTGAACTCGGGACCTCATGCTTGAGAATCCAATGCTTTATCCATTGCACCACCTCCTGGACCACCACTGTCTTTTTAAATGATGTAATTTTCACTCTAGTATGTGTTTATTTTTCTCATACTTATTATCATATGCATAATACCTTGAGGTTCTTTAATTTAGTATTTGTGTTCAAGGACTCTTGTTACTATTGTCTATAGCTGTTACTGAATTAACTGCATTTTTTTTCTGAAAGACACCTACCAGATGGCTTTACTTATATGTACAATATAAAGAACTGAGTCACATAAGCTTCTTTAAAAAGAAAAGTAGTTAAACGGTTGCTAAGGCTTTATGAAAACTATGGAACTGTGGTGGCTATCCTTGGGGGGGAATGAGAGAGTTGGAGTGGTGGAGGGGAGGGCATAGAACTCTGGTGGTAGGTACAATGTGAAACTACATTCCTGTAATCGTATGATCTGGTAAACTATTATGAATCACTAATAGAAACAGTAACAGCAACAATGACAACAAAAATAACATTAACCAAAACAAAAGCTCTAGAAAATAAAAAATGGGTATTTTGACTGTGATGGTGCACCCAGTAGAGGACACAGACTACTATGTGTAAGGACTTGAGTTCAGTACTCCCAGTCCTCACCTACAAGGAGGAAACTTTATGAGCAATGAAGCAGTACTATAGGTGCCTTTTTCTCTCTCTTTCTCTCTTTATTATTACCCCTTCCCCTTTCAATTTCTCACTGTTCTCTCAAATAAAAGCAAGTAAGCAAGGAAACAAAAATGGGGGAAAAATGAACATTAAGGGCAGTGTCTTTGTCATGCAGTCATGGAACCCAGCAGTAATCCTCATAGCAAAAAAAAGTATTTCATATTTTATCAGAGAAATAACGAGTTATTTCCTTTTTCATATGCAACCACCTTGGAATGTCCTCTCCACTACTAATATTGGTGATGAATATTAGCATAAATTCCTAATAATGATGCTTTCTTAGTTCTAATTTAGTAAATATCACCTTAAATTACAGAAAAATATGTTTTTGTTCTACACATAGTAAAAAAAGACTACAAACTTTACAAAGAACAATAAATGGCACTAAATTACATTTATATTGCTTTGCTATAGTGGAAGACTGCTAGGTACTCTAGGCCATAGAGTCATGTTTGGGATTATTTTTAAGGAATATAAAAACAATGATTTTGTTATTATGATGGTTAATTTTATTTCCTTAAATATCTGTAAGACTTAGGTGATTCAAGTTATGTTTTTATTTTGGTAAATTAAATAAAATTTAGATCTCATTTGGGTTCTATGTGAATTCTCTAAATGAATTATCAATCTATTTTTATTATTTATAGATTCACCCCTTTTCATTTTTTAGGAGATTTTATGAAGATGGAGCAATTGTCTTGGGTGAAGAAGCAAATATGCTTGCTGGCATGCTGCTTGGACTTAATGCGATTGATTTCAGGTATTTAAATTTCCTCCCATTTAAATTATTATATTTCATAATACTTTCTGTTTTTTTTTCCTTTCAGTTTCCTAAGTAAAGCACATACTTGGATCTTGACATTGTTTTAAATTTTTTATATTTATTTATTTTTCCTTTTGTTGCCCTTGTTTTTTATTGTTATTGTAGTTATTATTGTTGTTGTTATTGATGTCATCATTGTTAGATGGGACAGAGAGAAATGGAGAGAAGAGGGGAAGACAGAAAGTGGGGAGAGAAAGACAGACGCCTCCAGACCCTCTTCACTGTCTGTGAAGCAACTCCCCTGCAGGTGGGGAGCCAGGGGCTTGAACCAGGATCCTTAAGCCTTAAGCTTTGCACCACATGCGCTTAACTCACTACGCTACCGCCGACTCCTGGATATTGACATTTTATGTATGTTATTTTCAAATGACATCAGTTTCCTCTGTTACATTTTTAAGAATTTTTTTTTAATTTACAGTATTTTACAAATGTATAAGGTGTCAGGGGCATAGTATCAAACTCATATATTGTGCGTGTAAATCATTGTACCCCCTGACCAAATTTTTGTGCTTTCCCTACCCCATAACCACCATAGTTCTCATAAAATCATAGAAGCCGTAAATGAGCTAACCCCCCCTTTTTTTTTACAAGTTTATTTACGTTAACCATCTATCTTACTTTTTACATATGCATGCCAGGCTGTACTCCATTGACTATATATCCCATAACTGCTTTATCTGTTCATCTGATATTGAACAGTTAGGTTGCTTCTTCTGTCTATTGTCTATCATAAATAATGTACTTAGGAACATAGGGTGTGCATCATTTGGAATTAATGTTTTCATGTGATTTAGACAGATGCCTATGAATGATATTTCTGGATTATAATGTATTTACATTTTTATTTCTTTTAAGGACTTCCCATGCTGTTTCTCATAAGGGTTATTACATTATTTTTCATTTCTGCTAACACTATACTTGATTTATTTTTATTCTGCATCCTTACTAACACTTACCCTTTGTTGTTTTATTGACAGGACTTTTCACAAGTGTAAAGCAGTGTATTATTGAGACTGTACTTTGTATTTCTCTAGTGGTGTATGATGTAGAGCTTTTTTTTTTTTCATATGTCTGGGGGCCATATAAATATCTTCTTTAGAAGACTCTTCAGATTTTTTTTCTACCTTTTAAATTGGGTTACATCTTATTTGTAATTTTTTATATCAATCCCTTGTCAGGTGTGGCATGTGTAAGTATCTTCTCCCAATTGTTTGTTTGCCTTTTTCATCCTAGTGACAGTTTCTTTGGTTGGTAGAAACTTTTTAATCTGCTGCCATTTCATTTTTTATTCTTACTTTAGTTTCCTTTGCCTGTGTGATTCTCTAAAAATATCTGTTAAGGTCTTGAAATGGTAATAATACCTAAAACTAAACATATAGATTTGATGAAATGTCTATCAAAATCCCAACATCATACTTCAGTGAAATTGAACAATCCTAAAATGTGTCAAGTCACAAGCAGCCTAAGCAATTCTTGAGAAAAAGGAACAAAAATTAAAGGCATTATGTTCTCTGATTTCCAACTATCTTACAAAGCAATGATAATTAAAACTGTGTGCTTTTGAAGTAAACATGTGATCTCATAGCAATCGTTCAGAAATAGAGAGCCCAGTAATATAACTACACACATATGGAAACTTAATATGTGAGAAAGAAGCCAAATCATACAATGGGAAAAGAAACCCTATTCAACAAACAGTATGTAACACCGTGCACCAAAATTAACTGAGAAAACTTGTATACTAGACCTGAAACTATAAAACACATAGAAGAAAATACAGGTGAAACATTTTAGGTATTAGTACCATTTCAACAATATTTAATCTTCTAATCCTTGTCTTGCCTTTCTTTGTATTTTCTTTATTTTCCTTTAACAGTGTCATATAGTTTATGTTGTAAAGTCCTGTCACCTCTTTGCTAGTTCTTAGTCTGAGGTATTTTCTCTTTTTCATTTCAGTTATGAATGGTACTGCTTCCTTCAACTCCTTTTCCTCTGGCTTACAGAAATGCCACAAATCTATATTGATTTTGAATCCTTTCACTTTACTAAATGGATTGAAAATTTTTAAGTTTTTTAATGGGTTTTCTATATATTTAGTTCCCTAACTAGATTTTCTCTCAGATAAATTTCAGCTTAGAAATAACTGAAAGTCTGCCTCTCTAGTTTGAACAACAAGGTAACCTATACTATGCTCTAATAAGATAAAAATATATATACTCTGGTAGTATTGAAAAAAAAATTGGGTCTTACCTGTTGGTATTTTTCAGTTGTTTATTTGATAGAGAGACAGATCAGAGCATTGGTCCTTTATCTGTGAGGTTCTATTTGTTTTTGTCTTTCTTGCTTTTATGCAATAATAGAAATGGAACCTAGGATCTTATACATTCAAGACTTGTCCTCTGCTGCTGAGCCTACCTCTCCAGCCAGCAGCCTCTGCTTAAAACTGAAAAGAAATACACTAGGCAAGAGAGAGAGCATAATGGTAATATTATGGGAGATAGCCAAAAGACTTTAATGCTTGGAGCTCCAAGGTTCCAGACCTGAATTCAGCACCTGGCATCAGCATATGCCAGAGCTAAGCAGTGCTTTGGTGAGAGAAAGGAAGGGAAGGGAGGGAATCTGTTATCTTATATATTAAACTCCTCATAGGACACCCATTGTTTATTGTATTGTGTATCTAGAATATACCAAAATATTGTTAATACATTTTTAAATTTTTACTTTATTTTCTTTATTTTCCCTTTTATTGCCCTTTTTATTGTTGTTGTAATTATAATTGTTATTATTGATGTCGTCGTTGTTAGATAGGACAGAGAGAAATGGAGAGAGGAGGGGAAGACAGAGGGGGAAAGAAAAATAGACACCAGCAGACCTGCTTCACTGCCTGTGAAGCGACTCCCCTGCAGGTGGGAGCCAGGCTGGAACCGGGATCCTTACATTGGTCCTTACGCTTTGCGCCACGTGTGCTTAACCTGCTGTGCTACTGCCCAACTCCCATTAATACATGTTTTTCCTACCAACAATATAAATTTATTTTAGACAAATATTATAGATACTACAGTGGACAGTGTAAGTATTTTTTTAAAATATTTTTTCAAATAAGTTTTTAATTGATTCAATTTTTTTTTGAGATTATCACTATATTTATTCATCCATTTTACTCTATGCCTAAGATATAACATTCCAAATTTTGGGCTTCCTGATATTTATAAGTGAGCTTTCACCCTGACAGATTTTTTTTTTTTTAATAAAATGGAAATATCGACAAAACCATAGGATAAGAGGGGTACATTCCACACAGTTCCCACCACCAGAACTCTGTATCCAATCCCGTCCCTTGATAGCTTTTCTATTCTTTATCCTTCTGGGAGTATGGACCCCAGATCATTATGGGGTGCAGAAGGTGGGAGGTCAGGTTTCTGTAATTGCTTCCCTGCTAATTGGCAAGTCAATCCATACTCCCAGCTTCTCTCTTCTGATTCAAGATTTTACATTTCCTAAAAGCAAAGAGTCTGACTCTATAGTTAGAACACAAACATGAGTTAAGAAAGTGTTATCTTTTTATTAAAATGTATCACTTAGAAATGGAAGTATGGGGAATCGGGCAGCGGGTTAAGCGCATGTGGTGCAAAGCACAGGGACCAGCATAAGGATCCTGGTTTGAGCCCCCGGCTCCCAACCTGCAGGGGAGTTGCTTCACAGGCGGTGAAGCAGGTCTGCAGGTGTCTTATCTTTCTCTCCCCCATCTGTCTTCCCCTCCCCTCTCCATTTCTTTCTGTCCTATCCAACAACAACAACATCAATAATAACTACAACAATAAAACAACAAGGACAACAAAAGGGAATAAATAAATAAATATTAAAAAAAAAGAATCCAGGTTCAAGCCCCCGGATCCCCACCTGCAGGGGAGTCGCTTCACAGGTGGTGAAGCAGGTCTGCAGGTGTCTTTCTCTCCCCCTCTCTGTCTTCCCCTCCTCTCTCCATTTCTCTGTCCTATCTAACAATGACGACATCAATAACAACAATAAAAAAACA
Organism: Erinaceus europaeus; assembly: GCF_950295315.1. Taxonomy (NCBI): domain Eukaryota; kingdom Metazoa; phylum Chordata; class Mammalia; order Eulipotyphla; family Erinaceidae; genus Erinaceus; species Erinaceus europaeus. The sequence goes on along the minus strand of NC_080169.1, from coordinate 59,765,704 downwards.
AGGGCAACAAAAGGGAAAATAAATAAATATAAAACATTTATAAAAGGAATCTTAAAAAATATAAGTATGTTAACAAAGTAAGTATAAAATTATACAAAATCAGGCGGAGGGGTAGATAGCACAATGGTTATGCAATGAGATTCTCATGCCTGAGGCTCTAAAGTTCCAGGTTCAATCCCCCACAACACCATAAGCCAGAGCTGAGCAGTGCCCTGGGAAAGGAAGGAAGGAAGGAAGGAAGGAAGGAAGGAAGGAAGACAAAATCTGTCTTAAGTTTTAAATTTAAAGATAATATTGTTTACAGATGGGGGGAGATTCAACAAACAGCATATTCCTTAAAAAGGTAACCTCCGGGGAGTCGGGCGGTAGCACATCAGGTTAAGCGCATATGGCGCAAAGCGCAAGGAGGAGCGTAAGGATCCCGTTCGGGGCCGGCTCCCCACCTGCAGGGGAAGCAGGTCTGCAGGTGTCTATCTTTCTCTCCCCCTCTCTCTTCCCCTCCTCTGTCCATTTCTCTGTTCTATCCAACAATGACAACATCATCGATAATGATAATAACTACAACAATAAAACAACAAGGGCAACAAAAAGGAATAAATAAATATTTTTAAAAAGGGGACATTAAAAAAATTTTTTTTTAATTTAAGAAAAAAGTGACCTCCATAGGTCTCAGTCCTAGAAATAGAATATGCCAGAGCATTGTTTTGGTCTCATTCTCTTTCCTCTCTTACATGCACATAGACGAGATGGGATACGGAACTCGTAGTGGGAATTATATGGAATTGTTTCCCTCTTATCCCACAGTCTTGTTAATCATTATTAAATCACTAATAAAAATAATTAAATAATTGAGGGCGGGTGGTAGCACAGAAGGTTAAATGCACATAGTGCAAAGCACAAGGACTGGCATAAGGATCCCAGTTCGAGCCCCTGGCTCCCCACCTGCAGGGGAGTCATTTCACAAGTGGTGAAGCAGGTCTGCAGGTGTCTGTTTTTCTCTCCCCCTTTCCGTCTTCCCCTCCTCTCTAGATTTCTCTCTGTCCTATCCAATAATAATGACAGCAATAACAACAATAATAACAACAACAGCAATAAACAACAAGGGCAACAAAAGGGAAAAAATAGCCTCCAGGAGCAGTGGATTCATAGTGCAGGCATGGAGCCCCAGCAATAACCCTGGAGGCAATAATAATAATAATAATAATTAATAAATAAATTTTTAGAAGTAATTTATATTTTCTTTATTTATTTCAATGAGAGAAACACACAGAAAGAGTTGCAAGAGCACTGCTCACTTCTGGTTTCTGGTGATGCTGGAGAATTGAGCCTGGAACTTTAGAACTTATGGCATGAAAGTATTTTGCTCGCTCCTTAGCCCAGTAAACAAGTAGGCTTTGAAATAATAATGCCCATTTCCACAAAAGTTTTCTAGTAAATTGATTTCTTTTAAAAATTATTTCATGTGATAAGTAAAACTTCCCTTTAGTTAAGAGCTAATAAAGTAATATTAAGTTAGTGAAATTACTTAGGACAAACATGATATATGCAATATGGAGACTGACATTCTTATTCCTCTGTAAGTGTTAAACTTTTTGCATGGCATACTCTTGGCTCTAAATCCTTTACAGACTTTTTTTCTTTTTTTTTGGCCAGAAATCTGCGATAGGGTTACTGAGTTGATGGACTAAAAGATGTAGAATTTCTATACTGGCTTCGTGAAACTGGTGGTGACTTGATACACATCATTTAGCCTATTAACATTACCATGGGACATTAAAAAGATTAAGTGTTTATGTATCACATTAAAATCATGAGATCATTTCTTTCGCCTCATCTTGGATAGCACTTGAAGGTGAGATAAGTCAAAAGGAGAAAGGTTAATACCAGATGATCTCACTTATAGGTGGAATTTATGAACAAGGAAAGAGGGAAACCACAAGATGGAGCTTAGACTTAGTATGGTGAGCCAAAGCAAATTACTCTGGGAGAAGAAGGAACAGAAGAGGGTAAAGAGGTCATTGGGATCTAGGTACAAGAGGGTGAAAAAGGACCTAAGTTGAGCATGGGAATATTTCATAGGTACCTATAATTATAGAAAGATGAGAAATTGTATCCATGTGACAACAGCTTTACTGTAAATAACTATAAGTAAAATAAAATGATTTTTAAAAAAGATTGACTGGACATTAGATTTTGCTCATTGTTTTGGAGGTTTAAGATTTTCACCTATTCAAAATTTTTAGAAAACCCTCATTTTCTAATAGGACTTTTTTGAGATAATATTTTGTTTTTATTTCTTTATTATTTACTTATTCCATTTTTTGCCCTTGTTTTATTGTTGTAGTTATTATGGTTGTTACTGATGTCGTCATTGTAGGATAGGACAGAGAGAAATGGAGAGAGGAGGGGAAGACAGAGAGGGGAGAGAAAGATAGACACCTGCAGACCTGCTTCACCTCCTGTGAAGCGACTCCCCCTCAGATGAGTAGCCAGGGGCTCGAACCAGGATCCTTATGCTGGTCCTTGTGCTTTGCACCACGTGCGTTTAACCCACTGCGCTACCGCCCGACTCCCAAGATACTTAATGTTTATACCTAACCATGAATTATTGTTCATTAGAAGATTTATAGTTGGTGTTAAAAGTTCATTAAAGACTAAAATAGTCTCAAATGAATAATCAATGAACAGATTTCAGAATACTTTTTCAGTGTATGCTTATATAGCATTTTTTTTTCTACCATAACTATCATTGGTACTATACACCTGCATTCCATTCCTGCTAAATTCCACCATTCCACCATTCCTACCAAACTTTTTTAAAACAAAGGGAGGGAGGGAGGGAGAAAGAAGACAGAGAGAAAGGAGAGAAGAAAGGCGAAAAGAAATGAGAAACTAGATTCCTCTTCCACACATGAAGCTTCTCCCATGCAAGTGATTCCATATGGTGACCAGGAGCTGAAAACCAGGTTGTCATATATGGTAAAATACACATTTTTCCAGGTGATCTCTTCTATCTTTTATCTTTCTATCTCTTGGTCCTCTCATATATATTTATATTAATTTGTACAATACTTTGTCATTGATCATGAAGACAGAAACCACTGCAGTGTTTATTTGTAACAAATTATAATCACAAAAATTTTACCTGCAGTTTAATAATGCAGCAAGCATTTCTAACAAGAGATGCTTACTGCACTTTATCCTCTAAAAATGCTTATGTACTCATTGAAATATTTATTGTTTGTTATCTTAGCTTCTGCCTAAAAGGAGAAGGATTGGATGGCAATTTTCCTGCTGTAATAGACTACACACCATATTTGAAGTTTACACAAAGGTATCCGACAATTTGAGAGATGTTATTAAAAGTTTAATTTATCATTAAATGTCTTATACAGTATATTCATATAAATATATCATTTTTATAAGACATCTATTTCAATAGCAGAAATCATTTAAGAATATAAACTTCAAGGGGCCTGGAGGTGGCACCCCTGGTTGAGTGTACATGTCATCATGCACAAGGACCCAGGTTCGAACTTCCTCTGTCCTCTTAAATAAAAATAGAAAAAAAATATAAACTTCAATTGCATTTTTAGAATTTATTTAAACAAATACTTGTTACATAATTGCAAATCCAGAACAAATACAGGTTTTTTTAAAGAACATGATTTTTGTTATTTCACTCCTGCTTACTTTGAGTTTCTGTTCTTTTTCTAAATCCTTCATGTGTAAAGTCAGGTTATTTATTTGAGTTTTTTCTCCTTTCCTAATGTGTTCCTGTATGGTTATAAATTCCCCTCTTAGTAATGCTTTAGCCTGGTCTCAAAAATTCTGATAGACTGTGTATTCATTTTCATTTGTTTCCAGACACATTTTAACTTCTTTTACTTTCTCTTTTACTCAGGAGTTACTGAGTAGTGTACTGATAAGTTTCCAGTTTGGGGGACTTCCTTTACTTTTCTATTTATTTCTGAATATTAGTTTAATTCCATTGTGGTTTGAGAAGATGGTTGGAATTATTTTAATGTGCCTGAATTTATTGAGACTGTTTTTGTAGCCTAGCGTTTGTATTATGTGGATTTGAGAAGAAAGGATAGTCCACTTTCATGGGCGATATCTGAACAACTCTAGTAGGTCTAACCTGTCCATCCCTTTATTTAATTCTCTTTTTTCTTTATAATTTTTTTGTCTGGTTGATCTGTATATTTGAGAGAGTGGGGAGTTAAAGTCTCCTACTATCATTTTATTGCTATCAATGTACTTTCTCAGGTATCTCAGTAACTGCTTGCATATTTTGCAGCCCATTCATTTGGAGCATAGTTGCTGTGAGTTCCTCTTGGTTGTCTGATCCCCTGAGCAGTATATACTGCCCATCCTTATCTTTTATTGCTTTAATAATTTTGAAGTCATTGATATTATATATGATTGTGGCTATTTCTGCTTTTTTTTTTTAAGGTTCTTTGGCTTGTATAATAGTTTTATATCCTTTTACCTTGAGCCTATTTTTGTTCTTTCAGGTCAGGTACATCTCATACAGGCAGCATATTGTTTTGTTTATTGATGTATATTCCTACTCTGTGCCTTTTGATGAGTGAGTTCAGAACTTTAACATTTAGTGAAATTATAGATTCGTGTGTGTGTGTGTGTGTGTGTAAGAGTCCATTTAGAATTTCTTGTAAAGCTGGTTTAGTTGTAACTGATTTTTTTAGTTGTGACTTTTTATGAGAATATTTTTATCTCTCCACCCATTCTAAATGAAAGCCTCGCAGGATATAATATTCTTGGTTGGAATCCTTCCTCATTTAGCACTCTGCAGATATCTTACCATTTGCCTCTGGCTTTTAAAGTTTCTGTTAAGAAATCTGTAGATTGCCATATGGATTTATCTTTTATATGTTACTTGGTTTTTTTTCTCTTGCTTCTTTTAGTATCTTTTAAAAAAAATTTTGCCAATTTAATTATGATATTCTGGATTGATGCTGCTTGATATTCTCTCTTTTTAAAAAACTATTTTTAACTTTATTTATTTACTTACTATTGGATAGAGACAGAGAGAAATCGAAATGGGAAATGAAATGAGAAAGAGAGGGAAAGGGACAGAGACACTTGCAGCTCTGCTTCATCATTCATGAAGCTTTCCCCCTGCAGGTGGGAACCAGGAGTTTGAACCTGGGTCTTTGTGCATTGTATTGTATGCGCTTAATCAGGTACGCCACCACCTAGTCCTCTGTTTGATATTCTCTGAGATTCCTGTATCTTTATAAATTTACTCTCTTTTATTTGGGGGAAGTTATCTATCATTTCATCTGCATGTGTTTTTCCCCTGTCTCTTCTTCTCTTTTTGGTAGACTGATGATTCTTAAACCTAAAACAGTGAAAAGAATTTTTCCTTGCAGATCTAGGGTTTCTCATAATCTCTGGAAATCTATTCTCTCTCCTTAGGACACTATTATACGTTTTATGTTGATTCCTTGTTGTATAAACCTTTCAAATTTCTGTAATATCTCTACATTTGACTTTGTAAGAAGGAATCAGCAGTCAATGTCTATATATTCTTACTGTTGTAAATGTATATTTTTTAATTTGCTTACTAGCAACTAACAAATGTAGCTTTATGGTGGTCAGATGGAGGTGCACCTGGTTGAGCATACACTTTATAAATGTAGCTTTATTTGTCTGTTTGTTTCAAATGTTAATTTTCCCAGTTCTGATAGTATCAGCAGTGATGAAGAAGAGCTGAGGACTTTGGGAAGCAGTGGTAGTGAAAGCAGCACTCCTGAGAATGTTGGACCTCCTTTCATCACAGATGACAATAGTTGGTTCAACAAATGTAAAAGAGTTAAACAGAAGTATCAACTAACCTTGGAACAGAAGGTATTTATCTGTTGTCAAACTTATTTATTTATTTTCCTTTATTTGGGGATTAATGTTTTACAGTCAACAGTAAGTACAATAGTTTGTACATGCATAACATTTCTCAGTTTTCTGCATAACAATACAGCCCCCACTAGGTCCTCTGTCTTCTTTTTCCAGGACCTGTATTCTCCCCACTACCCACCCCAGAGTCTTTTACTTTGGTGCAATACACCAACTCCAGTCCAAGTTCTGCTTAGTGTTTTCTCTTTTTGTTTTTCAACTTCTGCTGCCTGTGAGTGAGATCATCCCATATTCATCCTTTACTTTTGTTCTTAAACTCTTCTCCTCAGTTGAAAATCAAAGATTTAGCAGCATTTTCTTTATCAAAGTTTTATAATTTTATATTCTAGTCTAAAAAGATATTAATTCATCAGTATGAAGTTGTAATTACACTGAGCCTTTCACTTCCTATGAGTAATTATACTAAAGAGCATTTAGAATGTGAAAATGTAGTGATTGCTGATAAAATTTGATATATATGTGACTTTTAATCAGGTATTCTAGCAGTTCTTGTGTATTGACCGCTGTTGTAGGCAAATTGGAGCAAGTTACTAAAAAGGAAAATAAAGTACATTAACTAGAAGAGCAATGACCTCTTTTTCCCTCTGTATTATTTCTCTCTACTTTTCCTTAAAATGTTTTTATTATCTTTATTTATTTAGATAGAAACAGCCAGAAATCAAGAAGGTAGGAGGAGGGAGAGAGAAAGAGAGACATCTGCAGCACAGCTTCATCACTCACAAAGCTTTCTCCCTACAGGTGAGGACTGGGAGCTCAAACCTGGTTCCTTGCACATTGTAACATGTTTGCTCAACCAAGTGCACCACCCAGCCTCTCTACTTTTCATTAAAAAAATATCATTGTTTGGGAGTCAGGCGGTGGCACAGTGGGTTAAGCGCAGGTGGCGCAAAGCGCAAGGACCGGCATAAGGATCCCGGTTCGAACCCCGGCTCCCCACCTGCAGGGGAGTCGCTTCACAGGCGGTGAAGCAGGTCTGCAGGTGTCTATCTTTCTCTCCTCCTCTCTGTCTTCCCCTCCTCTCTCCATTTCTCTCTGTCCTATCCAACAACAATGGCATCAATAACTACAACAATAAAACAACAAGAGCAACAAAAGGGAATAAATAAAATAAATATTAAAAAAAATATATCATTGTTCATAGAATAGAATTTGTGATAGAACTAATGGAAGTTCTTAAAGCTGGAAGAGATTGGAATTATAGTAGTCTACCCCTTGTGTGCATAATAGAACTGAAACTTTTTTTTCCTTTTTGTTGGTCATCATGGGGCTTCAGTGTTCCAGGCCAACTATTCTAGACTGAAAGAAAGAGAGATAGAGAAGAGACATACAGAAAGAAAGACACCACAGCACCAACGCTTCCCTCAATGTGGTAGGGGTCAGGTTCTAACTTGGGTTGTGCCTATGACATAGTAAGCACACTATCCCAGTGAGGAAACTAAATAATTAACAGGGTTAGAAAGGGTGACAGATGATATTTGAATAGAGCCTTTTTCAATCTTTTTATCATACTGAAGGAGCATACACATTTTTTTTTTAAATAAAGCATCTGTGCCTTGCAGTTGCTGTACCACTGCTGAGTGACTTCCTTTGGGCTAATTTTTTATTATTTTATTATTTATTTATTTTTATAATTTTATTTACAAAATAGAAACACTGACAAGACAATAGGATAAGAGGGGTACAGTTCCACACAATTCCCACCACCAGAACTCTGTATCCCATCCCCTCCCCTGATAGCTTTCCTATTCTTTAACCCTCTGGGAGTATGGACCCAGGACCATTATGGGGTATAGAAGGTGGAAGGTCTGGCTTCTTTAATTGCTTCCCTGCTGAACATGGATGTTGTTGATCCATACTCCCAGCCTGTCTCTCTCTTTCCCTGCTAGGGTGGGGCTCTGGGGAAGTGGGACTCTAGGGCATATTGGTGGGGTTGTCTGCCCAGGCAAGTCCAGTTGGCATCATGTTAACATCTGGAACCTAGCAGCTAAAAAAAAGTTAAGATATAAAGCAGAACAAATTGGTGACTAATCATGAACCTAAAGGTAGGAATATTGCAGATGAGATTTGGGGTCTCCGTTTTGGAAAAAGATAGTAGGTCTATTTTGGGTATATTCCAACGGGCCCATGCCTTTACTAGTTTTTGCCGGAGCCTGACATCTGATATGTAGGTGGACCCAAGTTATTGTCTAGGGAATCATGTCATGGCTGGAAAAAGGGCTAGAAAGCTGGATTAGGGAACAGAGTAGCTCCCAAATATGGGAAAAGTGTATAAATATTGTTAAAGGTAAACCCCCTTGATTTGATCTGGGGTCCATTGGGCAGATTTTTTATTATTTTAGATGGGGAGAGAAGAGTTAGGGAGAGACAGAGAGACACCACAACATGGCTTTACAATCCGTGGAGCTCCCTCTGTTGTTGTCCATGTTCCAGGGTTTGAACATAACACCTCCTGCATAGCAAGTCATGAATTCTACTAGGTGAATATCTTCTGGTCCTAGGGCATACAAATTTTAAACTGTGCATAGCAGTTTCCAAAATGCAATTAACAGAAGTAGAGTATATAATTTCCAAACTAATAGTGAGAAAAAGTAAGAAGAATTTGACTGTTACACTAGAAAGAAATAAGAAAGATAAGAGTGATAAGAAATGAACGCATAGGGAGTCAGGTGGTAGTGCAGTGGATTAAGCACAGGCGGTGCAAAGCGCAAGGACTGACGTAGACGACGTAAGGATCCTGGTTCAAGCCCCTGGCTCCCCACCTGCAGGGGAGTCACTCCACAGGCGGTGAAGCAGGTCTGCAGGTGTCTGTCTTTCTCTCCCCCTCTCTGTCTTCCCCTCCTCTCTCCATTTCTCTCTGTCCTATCCATGACAACAATAATAACTACAACAACAATGAAAAACAACAAGGGCAACAAAAGGGAATAAATAAATAAAATAAACATTAAAAAAAAAGAAATGAGCACACACAAACACATCTCAATACAATAGAGTCAACCTCATAGGAGTAAATAGCATTCACTCACCAGTTAAGACAAAACTCTTAAACATAGTTGTTAAATCATTCATTTTAGTAACCAATGGCCTGTAAGAAACACAATAAATATAATAACACAGAGAAGTAATACTAGGAGTATAAAACTGAGTAGGTGAATAATAAATAAAGTAATTCTAGGGATCAGGTAGTGGCACATTGGTTGAATGGTCACATTTCCATGTGCAGGATCACAGGTTCAAGCCCTGCTCGCCACCACTACCAGTGAAGTAGTGCTGCAGTTGTTTTACTTTCTCCCTTTCTACTTCCCCTCCTCTCTGAATTTCTCTCTGTCCTATCAAATATAAGAAAAATAAAATGAGGGCAGGGGTAGATAGCATAATGGTATGCAAAGAGGCTCTCCTGCCTGAGCCTCCAAAGTCCCAGGTTGAATCCCCCACACCACCATAAGCCAGAGCTGGGAAGTGCTCTGGTGTTCTCTCTCTCTCTCTGTCTCTCTCTCTGCATCTCTCTCAAAAATAAAATAAGTAAGGGGCCAGGAGGTGGCGCACCTGGTTAAACACATATACTACAGTACACAAGGACCTAGGTTCAAGCCCCTGGTCCCCACCTGCAGGGGGAAAGCTTCGTGAGTGGTAAAGCAGGGCTGCAGGTATCTCGCTGTCTCTCTCCATCTCCACCTCCCCTCCCCTCTCAATTTCTGTCTCTACCCAATAATAAATAAATAAATAAAATAATAATAAACTAAATTAAATATTTTTAAAAAGAAACAACACAATCATATTTAAAAAAAGAAAATGAATTTTTTTTTCAATTTCATATGAACATCATTTTAATGTAGACATTAAGGCAGACACACTGGTAATACAAAAAGTAAAGCACAGGGTCTCAGCTAGTAAAGTATTTGCTTTTCTAGGCACAAGGACCTGGATCTTTGCCCTGACACTATGTGGAAGCACTGTGAATAGCACTGGGGCTCTAAGGGTGGTAGATCAGTGCACTGATGTCATTCTCTTCTCTCTTTCCTCTCCCCTCTTCCCTCTATCCCCTCCCACTGCCCTCTCTCACTCCCTCCCCCCTTTCCCTCCCCTTCACCCCTCCCTTTCCCTCTCTCTCTCTAGGCCCGGAATTCATTTGCCAGTGTTGCCTTATAAAATAAATAAATAGGGAGTCAGGGATAGTGCAGTGGGTTAAGCGCAGGTGGTGCAAAAGTGTGAAGACAAGCTTAATGATACCGGTTCAAGCCTCTGGCTCCCCACCTGCAGGGAAGTCGCTTCACAAGTGAAGCAGGTCTGCAGGTGTCTATCTTTCTCTCCTCCTCTCTATCTTCCCCCTCCTCTCTCTACTTCTCTCTGTCCTATCCAACAACAACAATAACTAAAACAATAAAACAACAAGGGCAACAAAAGGGAATAAATGCTAAAATAATAAGAATAATGCCTATTAAGACTAAAAAATGCATTGTCTATTTAAAAAAGAAATGGATGGGAGCCTGTAACAGTACTGAATTTATGTGCATTTAACATCTAACCTTAAAAACATTATACAAGAATATTACATTTTAAATTTCATTATTAGTGTATATGAAGAAAATGTATTTTTTGGCAGCGTGGAAGCTGGCACAGTGGGTAAAGTGTTGGAATCTCAAGTATGAGGACCTGAGTTCGATCATCAGCATTGTTTATGTCAGAATGATGTTCTGAATTAATAAATAAATCTTTTAAAAAACAAAGCAGGGAGTCGGGCGGAGCGCAGTGGGTTAAGCACATGTATGGATCCTGGTTGGAGCCCATCTGCAGGGGGTCGCTTCAGGGGCAGTGAAGCAGATCTGCAAGTGTCTATCTTTCCCCCTCTCTCCATTTCTCTCTTGATGTCAGCAACAATAACAACAATAATAACTACAACAACAATAAAACAAGGTCAACAAAAGGGGAAATAAATAAAAAAGAGAGTGTACCCCCTTTGGGGAATTAAAAGCAAAAGTATAAAAGAATTAATAGAATATTCAGGAGAAATGAATAATTTCATAATTAGAGTAGGACATTTTATCATCTTCCAAATAATATAGATTGGACAAAAATAGGGTGTATTAAACATGTACAATATATTAATAAGCTTAACCTAAAATATGTTATACTCTAAAAATTAGAATGTACATTCCTTTTAAGCACACATATGAAGGCCATTTCATTATTATGGGGCAACTAGATCACATAAAAATTGCACATAGATATCAAAACCTTGGGAGTTGGGCAGTAGCGTGGGTTAAGTGCACGTGGTGCAAGCACATGGTGCAAGCACATGGCGCAAAGCGCAAGGACCAGCAGAAGGATCCCAGTTTGAGCCTCTGGCTCCCCACCTGCTGGGGAGTCGCTTCACAAGAGGTGAAGCAGGTCTGCAGGTGTTTGTTTATCTTTCTCTCCCCGTCTCTGTCTTCCTTTCCTCTCTTCATTTCTCTGTCCTGTCCTACAACGACAACAACAACAATAATATCTACAACAACAAAACAACAAGGGCAATGAAAGGGAATAAATAAATAAATGTTAAAAAAATATCAAAACCTTATAGTGATTACAACCCAATAAACTTAAATTTTAAAAAATTTGCTAATATCCATAGACCAAAATAGTTTTTTTAAAAAAAATAATAAAGGTTTCTAACCTGTGTAACATACTATTCCTACCACTATACCTATGTTGATTTAATACTTCCAACTAGAAACTGATTATTTCAACTTTTTTCAGATGATGAAACTGTGTTAACAGAGATTAAGTTACATGAAGCTACTTGGCTGACCTACAATATGTGTGGATTATAACAATGACACTCTGCAATCCCTAAGATTCTGGGCAGTTTTTTTCAATTGAACATCTGTAATTAGGTCTCTATATTGAAACTATGAAATATGTGGAGTATCACTGGTATGCAGTTTAGAAACTGTAATTTAAACTATGTTTTTAATTATGAATATATTTTATTGAACTCTAGATAGTATGGAAAATATATTAATTTTTGTATTCAATTAAAATATTTCATTTATGCTTTATTAGTGATACTTTAAAATTGTTTATTTACAATAAAGGTAAGAATTATGTTTAAGCTAATCAGTATTGAATCCAGGGAGATAGTATGCTAAATATGTACTATCTCAAATAAATTTTTTTTAATTATATTTATTTTCCCTCTTGTTGCCCTTGTTTTTATTGTTGCTATTGTCACTGTTGGATAGGACAGAGAGAAATGGAGAGAGAAGGGGAAGACGGGGGAGAGAAAGATAGACACTTGCAGACCTGCTTCACCGCCTGTGAAGCGACTCCCCTGCAGGTGGGGAGCTGGGGGCTCTAATTGGGATCTTTACACCGGTCCTTGCACTTTGCACCACGTGCGCTTAACCCGCTGCGCTACGGCCCGACTCCCTCAAATAAATATATTAAGAAATAAATTATTCACCGTGTCATATCTATATGTATATGTGTCATATATAGATATATATGAATGTGTATCTCACATATAGATATGCATTCATGTGTATGAATATATATATTATAAATGTGCAGTTGCTTTATTTTGGTGATACTTTGTTTCTAGGGTTATCTTGAAGAACTCTTAAGACTTCGAGAGAACCAGCTGTCTGAATCTGTCTCCCAAAACAAAATACTGCTTCAAAGGATTGAAGATTCAGACTTGGCCCATAAATTGGAAAAGGAACAATTGGAATATATAATAGTGGAACTTCAAGATCAGTTGTAAGTGAGATGCTTTTGGAAATATTTCAGTGGGATATAAACAGAAGTGAATATCATATCTTGACATTGAATTTATTGTATTAGTTTCCCATAGAAAGACTTTCTTTAACATAAGAAGCTATCGGTGTACATTCAAGCACAGGCCCCTTAACTGTCAATATTCATATAACTTGTACTAATCATATCACTTTGTCAAATTTGATTTTACCCATTCTTTACAGTGAAAATCTTCTCACATTACTTTTTTACTTCCTTCTATAGAATAGTTTTTAATGTTTTATTTTGAAGTAATGGTAAACTTCCAGGTTTTCTAGGAAAATACAAAGATTTTTCTGATGCCTGTTCCTAGAGTTGCCAATTTTCAACATTTTGCCACATTTGGCATATAATTGTCCTCACTTGCACATGTTCTATTCCTATTTACCCCCATAATACTTCACTTGTGTCTTCCCTAATTATAAGCAGTCTGTCATATAACCATAGGGCCTATATCAACTAAAGAAATTTAAATTGATAGAATATTTTTTACTTTATATGTCATTTATATTTCACTTTTGTCAATTTCCAAATAATACCTTTATTGCACTTTTGTTTTTCTAATACAGGTGGCAAACTAGTATCCTATTTTGCATTTCATTGTCAGTCTCTTCAGCCACTTTTAACTTCATTTTTCAGTCATTGTCTTGCATGGGATTATCATATATGAAGAATATAGACAACTTATTTCATAAAATATTCCCTCACTTTTGTATATATATAATGAGCTCAATCATTTTTAGTTAGGATGTATCATTAGCGGCTTGTCCTCAAGGTACATACCACGATGTTCTGGAAATCTACTTTTATTAGTGATAGTAATTCTAATCATTTGATTAATATGGTTTGCTTTTTTTGTGTAGTTGCTGTTGTTTCTTTTGTATTTAACTTGTAAATGATAAGGAACTTTGTGACTAAGTAAACATAAAGTATTTTTAAGATCAAAAGTTTTAAGGAATATGCAGATTTAATGTGTTTTAGAACTTTGTCTCTTGATAAAAAGAATTATGTTCACATATTGTTCCTTATATTTTTTTGATATTTTAAGGAGAGTTTAGGGGCCAGGAGGTAGCTCATCTGAGAGAGCCACATACATTCCCATGTGTGAGTCTATGACTTTGAGCCTTGCTACCACATGGAAGCACCATGAAAGGTACTGGGGTCACTGTGTGGATGGTAGAGGTGGTACTGTGGGATTTTTCCTCTGTCTGTCTCTCCATCTCACTCTTTTACTGTCTCCCTCTCAAAAAATAAAAAGTGGAAACTGATTTGAGCACACCACTCAGTAGTATCATGCATGTGCAAGAGCATGTGTTCTTTCCCTGATACTGCAAATACATAATACAAAGGACACTGATTACTTGTCTAAATAATTTAATTTTTAAATAATGATGAAATTAATTTTTATTTTATCAAAAATATTTTAGGGAGTCAACTTTGTTGTTGTTGTCATGCTCCTGTACGCCTTTTCCAGATAGAAAAAGACAGAGTCAGATAAAATGGGAGAAATGTTACGGCAGTGAAGATTCTCCCCATGCCACAGTATTCCCATGTGGCCTACCACAGGCTCTAATCTGGCTGCATCCATGGCACAGCAGATGCCCTCCCAGATGAGCTATTTCACCAGCTCCATTTTTCACTGATTTAAAGAAAACAAAGACTCAATCTTTTCAGTTATATAAAAAGAAAGCACTTATTGATAAATTATTTTTTTATCAAAATTCTGTGATGGAAGAGTATTATAAATTCTCTTGATTGTGTATACTTTTTAGGTATACAAAGTGCTGTTACTGATAACAAAAAAAGTAAGGCTCCTAATCAGAATAAGACTATTTTCTTGAGTTTAGGGGTTAAAAATGTGCTATTAGATAACAAGGCTAGACTCTAAAGAATGGAAATCTGCATTTGAAAGATTTCTTTGCCTGAAAACTTTTTCAAGTTTGCCTACCAGGAAGGTAAGACACATTCCTTTGCTCACAAATGTTCACAAGTCACAACTTTATTTCAGTTATCTTTAAGGTACAGAATAGTCTAGGCATTCTTGCAGCTGGAGGGGAAAAGTAGATACTTGCCTTTCTCATATTGCTAAAATGTTTCATCAACAGGAAAGTGTGCAGTAAAAGTTGTACGCAGAAATTCTTTTGTTAACCCGCAGAAGATAAAATGATTTATGTGAAGACTAAACTTTATAATGTGTAAATTAAAAGGTCAAAAGGGAAATAGTAAATAGAATATGAGGCATGTAATACTTGTTTTTACATTGCATTGGTTGCCTTTTCCTGAGTGGTTTAAATTCTTTATCACTTATTCTTTTTTTATTATCTTTATTTATTGATTGGATAGAGACAGTCAGAAATCGAGAGGGAAGGGAGGGATAGAGAGGGTGAGAGACACCTGCAGCACTACTTCACCTCTTGTGAAGCTTTCCCCCTGCAGGTGGGGACTGGGGGCTCAAACCCAGGTCCTTGCACATTGTAACGTGTGCTCAACCAGGTGCACCACCACCCGGCCCCTTAACTTATTCTTTTAATATATTCTTAATGGTTAGTATATTTTGTATTGAAGTATGTTCTAATTATATCTTTGAATAATTAAAAGGTCTAAACATTTTATAGTTTAGATATTGAGTATAAGCTATTGTGCTGTAGTACAGGAACATCCACCTAGTCAGGAGCATGCTCAGATACTGGCTTTATACTTGCCCAGTTTTAAATCAATTTATTGGAGACTAATTAATGATAGTAGTCACCTTGTTGATCACCTTGGGTATTAACTAGGATCATACATACCTAGGACAGTAAAATAATGATTTTATTTTACTCTATTTTGGGTAGTAGAAACCTTAAATTCTCTTTAATAAATTCATTCAGAATGATTTAGTAAATTTGAAATATTTTACCTTCTCATGTCAATATAGTAAGAGATCAACAATGAATTTGTAACTTAATTGTGTTACAAATTCCCCATGTGCCAAGATAATCATTTTGAGATCTAGTTTCCAAATGACGGTTGGATTACTATTTGTAATTGTAGTCTAATTAGATTTGTGTGTATTATGTATATGAACATGTCACACATTGCTTAACAGTTACCTCTTTAGTAATTTTTCCTCATCAATAACTTTGATGCAGTCTAATTTAGAATAGTTCATAAATCACTGACGAGGAAACATTTGAATAACTAGGTTTGTGGCTTAGCGAATTTAAAATATTAAATACATTTAAATCTCCAAGTAATATAATTTTAGTATTGTTATTTCATTGGGGTTATAATATTATTCTGGACTTTATACTTAGTTTTGTTGCAATCTGAGTATTTCATTTTACTTTAATGCCTTAGCTCCATTTGTATTTATCTTTTAAACTTAATTAAACAAAGTAAATGTAAATAAATTCAATGTTCCAATGATATATTGCATTAATCTATGTAAAAACTCATGAGATATATCATGACCTTTTAAAAAGCTTATTATCAGACTTATCTGTGTAATTGATGAAAAACTCATTATTTAATTTAGTTTTATTTAACAAACTCTTGGTGAATACTTTTGTACTTGACATGACTGAGAATACAGAGAAGAATATGGTATGTTTTTGTAAGAGGTTCATACGCTTGTGAAGTAATCAAATGGATATCATCAGTCAAACTGTTATTTGAGGAGTAACATACATAGAAGGGAAGTTTGAAAGTTTAAACCTTCAAAGAGAGTATCTTCTATACAAATTATTTTTTATTAAAAAAAAACAAAACTCCTTGCAAACCTAAGGAATAGACAGCTTCAGAATAATGTGCAAAGCTGAACATATTCTCACAAGAGTTACAAAATGTAGAATAAGAATATCTTTTTCTTGTTCACCAATGAAATATTTCTGTGTATGGATTGAAAGAAGTCACATAGGGCCCCCAGTTAAGGTAACTAGAAAGTATAAATAATAAATGTAAAAAAATCATGCAGTACCACGGTTGGGGAGAAGATAGCATAATTATTATACAAAATAGTCTTTTATTTGAAAAAAATGCTTATTTTGAGTCCTTGTTATAAGGCAAGAGACACAAATAGACACTCTAAGATACTGTACTTTTAGTTAGCAATTTTTTCCCACAGACATTGATTAGCAGTTCTGAAACTGTGGTCTAGGAGATGGTGCAATGGATAGAACATTGGCCTCTCAGGCAATTCTGAAACTACTTTGTGTATACACTAAAATTGAGCAAATAAGACTTTAAAAAAAAAAAAATGAAAAACACATCTCTCATTATTAGAGAAATGGATACATCAATGAACGAAGGAAATCTAAAATAATTTTATAGGTGTCAGCATGAACATTTGGATATTTTAATTGTTTTAATAGAGAAATAATGATTTATAAGACAGCTGTCACATGGTGACAACTTCTTTTCTTTCTGTGGAAGGTGTCTGCATACCACTCCCACCACCATCTTAATTCCATGTCCTTCATCCTGCACTGGGTCCCCAGTTCCCACTCAGTTCCCCACCTTCACCCCAGAGTCCTTAGCCTTGCTTCAACAGACCATGCCTAGCCAAGTTTCACTGTGTTTTGTCTTTGCTTCCTTACTTCTTAGGTTCACTTATGAAAGATATCATCCAGTAGTTAGTTATTCTTTTTGTTTGTTTGTTTTTTTAAAATATTTATTTATTTATTCTTTTGGTGCCCTTATTTTTTATATATTGTTGTTGTAGTTATTATTGTTAGATAGGACAGAGAGAAATGGAGAGAGGAGGGGGAAGACAGAGAGGAGGAGAGAAAGATAGACACCTGCAATCCTGCTTCACCACTTGTGGAGCGACTCCCTGAAGGTGGGGAGCCAGGTGCTTGAACCGGGATCCTTACTCCGGTCCTTGCACTTTGCACCATGTGTGCTTAACCTGCTGTGCTACCGCCCGACTCCCAGTTATTCTTCTTATTCTGGCTTATCTCATGTAGCCTGATTGCTTCAGGTTCCATCAAAAACGAGGCAAAGGAGAGGACTTCATAATTTCATACAAGAAGTATTTCACTGTGTATATATACCACAATTTATTTCCTTCCTTTTTCCTCTCCCCCCCTTTTCTCTCTTTCTTTTCATTGGTGGGTTAATGATTTACGTACGCATGGGCTCAATTTCCCTGCCCCACATGATGAGCATCTGCAAAATTCTCTCACTCTGTACATAGGACTCTAACCCCCACAAGCTCCCCTCTTGAATTGCTTCCCCTGGGTCCAGTAGAACTGGTGGTGATTCTGCTTTAGTGAAGTAAAAAAAGTGGAAGACAACTATGAGATGATTTCACTCATATGTATAATATAGAGAATTGAAATACATGAACTTGAAAAGAGAATATGTATATATCCAGGTTCCAGGTAAAACCATGTTCTATTATATTTGGGGTGTGTTTATGGAAAATTAGAAATTACAGTACAAGGAGTGGTACTAGCTTGGCATAGTTTCATTTCCTGTAGTCATATTATTTTATTTAACTACTTTCAGATTCTTCTACAGAGCAGGTATTCTTATATCTGGGTCTAGCAAGAGTTGGCACTGCACTGCAATGTTTCTTTTCTTATTGGGGGATTAATGGTATACAGTAAATACAGTTGTTGGTATATTTGTAAAATTTCTCAATTTTCAGCAAAATATTCTTAGCCCCAAACTAGGTCCTTTTCCACCATCATGCACCAAAACCTGAAAACCCTTCTACTCCCAGAGTCCTTTACTTTGGTGCAATACATCAAACCCAGTCCAAGTTATGCTTTGTGTTTCCCTTTATGTTCTTATAACTCCACTTCTGTCTGAGTGAGATCATTCCGTATTCACCTTTTCTTTCTGACTTTATCTCACTTAACATGATTGCTTCAAGTTCTATCCAAGATGAAGTGAAGAAAATGAACTCCTTGTTTTTCATAGCTGAATAATATATAGACCATAACTTACTTAGCCACTCATCTATTGTTGGACACCTGGGTTGTTTCCAGGTTTTGGCTGTTACAAACTGTGCTGCTATGAACATAGATATATACAGATCTTTTTGAATGGGTATGTTTGGTTCCTTATATCTCCAGGAGAGGAATAGGGTAGGCCCATTTCTACCCTTCTGAGAGTTCTCCAGACTGCTCTTCACAGAGGTTGGACCAATTGACATTCCCACCAGCAGTGCAGGAGGGTTCCCTTACCCCACAACTCCAGAATTTGTTGTTACTATCCTTTCTGAGGTATGACATTCTCACAGGGGTGATGTGGTATCTCATTGTTGTTTTTATTTGCATTTCTCTGACAATCACTGACTTGGATGATTTTTTTTCATGTTTGTTGGCCTTCTGGATCTCTTCTTTGGTGAATATTCTATTTATATCCTCTCCCCATTTTTAAATGTGCTTATTTTTTTTGTTGATGTTGTCACTGTTGCCGAGTTTGGTGAGGTCTTTATACATTTGGTTATTAGCCTGCTTTTATTTTAAGTTTTATTTATTTTTTATTTTTATTTTTTAGAAACTTTATTAAAAGCCATGATAGTTATGTGTATGGCCCTTTAAGGACTTTATTCCACCTACTCTTCCCTCCTGTGACTACCTCTCCATTCACTCAGGCAAAGTCACAGGGAAATTCAAGTGAAAAATAACATAAGGATTCATCTCAGAAACAGCTTATTTTCAGAATGCTTCTAGACACAAAATAAGGGGACCAGGAGACAACCACATTTGCAAAACCAGACAAACCAAGTATCTTCAATCTTGACTTTTTCACATCTTGAGTACATGCCTATGCTCATATTGGAGACAGAGGGAGAAAAAGTTCAAAGAAACCACTGTAATCTGTGTGTGAACCCACCTGACACTTAGGGTCAGCTGCATCTCCTAACTCAATGGGAAATGAATTGTTTGCTTTCCTTCCCTTCCTTCCATTTGTATAGTAAGTCCATTCTTCATATCTCCTCTTAACATTGGGTCATCTTATTCCAGTATGCAAAAGAGTCTATAGCTAAGCTGGCTTGTAATGATAATGCCTGTATAATGAAAATATCACACAATTTGGTTATGATAATCAGTGTTAATTCTGTTGTTCTACACGGGTGAAATAGCACCTATAAAAATATAAAAACTAGGAGTCCAGGCAGTGGCACACCCAGTTAGGCATACATAGTACAAAGTGCAAGGGTCAGGGTTTGAGCCCCACCTCCCCACCTGCAGGGAGAAAGCTTCACACGCAGTGAAGCAGGTCTACAGGTGTCTTTCTCTCTCCTTCCCTATCTCTACCTCCTCTCTTCATCTTGTTTTTCTGTTTCTCACTCCATTTTAAAGGTTCCAGGTTCTAACCATGAGGTCAGGCCAGTTTCAAAGTCACATGGTGAAAAACCAGGTGTTCCTTTCTTACTCATTCAGCTTGATACTCTGGTTTCTCTTCAGATCGCATAAATCTTTCGCCTTTTCTCATTCAGCTTGAGTCTCTGCTATTTGCTATTGTGCAAGTCTGGTCCTTGTGCCTATGTAAATGACTTATTATTGTTTTTAAGTGTTCAGATTTGGATTTGTGTTTATTCTCTGGCCTGCAGAGAATACAGAGTGGTGGATGTCTTTTAAATTAAATTATTTCTTTCTCAGTTACATCAGACAGGTTAGCAAAGGAAAATATCAGTTTAATGACATGAGTGGGGGAGCTATGGGGAACATGCAGACCCTGCCATGGAGCCTGAGGTAGATTAAATAAAGCTTTTTCTATTCAAAACTAAGGCCTTAGGGAGTTGAGAAAAGGGAAGGAAATTGTCTTGTTAAAGGGGTTTTCAAAAGTAGTGATTCTTTTTTTTATATTTTATTGATTTAATTATGAATGATAGGTCCATTGGAGAGGGATACAATTCCACACAATTCCCACCACCAGAGTTCCACATCCCATCCCCTCCATTGGAAGTTTTCCTGTTCTTTATCCCTCTGGGAGTATGGACCCAGGATCTTTATGGGGTGCTGAAGTTGGAAGGTCTGTCTTCTGTAATTGCTTCTCAGCTGGACATGGGTGTTGGCAGGTGGATCCATACTCCCAACCTGTTTCTGTTTTTCCCTAGTGGAGCAGGGCTCTGGAGAGGTGGGGTTCCAGGATATATTGGTGAGGTCATCTACCATTCTTTTAAAGACAGGGAATTAACAAAAAGCTTTCCTTTGAGAGTGGCTGAGAATTGCTTACTTAATGGGTTGTCAGAAAACTCATGACTTATTTTGTTTATCTTTTACTGGTTTATTTATTAGTGATTTATAAAATTACAAAATAACAGGTTACAATTTTACACAGTTTCCACCACCAGAGTTCTGTGTCCCCATTCCCACCATTGGAAACTGCTGTGATTCTTCCAAGATCACAGATACGGGTTGACTGTTTCTGTAACTCTCTCTCTCTCTCTCTCTCTCTCCATATATCCAATGTATATATTGCCCATTTTCTTCTCTTCTTTTTTTTTTTTTTTCCTCCAGGGTTATTGCTGGGTTCGGTGCCTGCACCATGAATCCACTGCTCCTGGAGGCCATTTTTTCCCCCTTTGTTGCCCTTGTTGTTGTAGCCTTGTTGTGGTTATTATTATTGCTATTGTTGATGTTGTTCGTTGTTGGATAGGACAGAGAGAAATGGAGAGAGGAGGGGAAGACAGAGAGGGGGAGAGAAAGATAGACACCTGCAGACCTGCTTCACCACCTGTGAAGCGACTCCCCTGCAGGTGGGGAGCCGGGGGCTCAAACCGGGATCCTTACGCTGGTCCTTGCGCTTTGTGCCACATGCGCTTAACCCACTGTGCCACTGCCCAACCCCCTGTCTTCTCTTCTAAGGCAGACCTACACCTATTACTATTTCCAAATGTCTTTCTTTTTTTCCCCTTCTTCTCTCTATGCGTCCTGATGGAATTGGGTTTCAGACCCTTCTAGTTATCTTCCCCTGACATTTCTACCCCTCTGAGAGTATGTACCAAAATTTTTTATGGGGTGCGAAAGGTGGGAGTTCTGGATTCTATAATTGCTTCTCTTCAGTACATGGATGTTGGTGATTAGCCTTTTGTCTGATGTATGGCATGTAAAGATCTCCTATTTTGTGAGTAGTCTCTTTGGGTGGTGGTTTATTTTGCCATGTAGAAGCTTTTTAATTTTTATTTTTTTAAATTTGATGTAGTCCCACTGGCTTATTTTTGTTTCAGTCATCCTTAAAATTGGATTTATATCATTGGAGATGTCTATGAAATTTAGATGGAAAGAGTCAGGCAGTGGGACACCTGGTTAAGTGCACACATTACATTGCACAAGTTCCTGGGCTCAACTCCCTGGTCCCCCCATCTGCAGGGATAAAGCTTCAGGAGAAGCTTGATGTTTGGGCCCCCTTATGTAAAATTATATGTTTGTGGGTGTGGACTCGCAATTCTGTTCACTGATCAGTCTATCTATTTTTGTTCCAGGACCAGGAAGTTTTGATTACAGTGGCCCTACAATATAGTTTGAGAACTGGGAGTGTGATACCTCCAGTTCTGTTCTTTTTTTCTCAAAATTGTTTGGCAATTCTAGGTGTTTTCTGGTTCCATATGAACATTTGTAGCTTTTATTCTACCTCCTCAAAGAATTAGGTAGGATCTTGATGGGGATTGCATTAAATTTGTATATTGCTCTGGGTAGAATATTCATTTTGGTTATGTTAATTCTTGCAATCCATGAACATGGCTATCTTTCCACTTTTTTTTTGTATTTTTTCTAGTTCCTAGAATAGTACTTATAGTTCTCAGTATACAAGTCTTTCACTTCTTTTGTTAGGTTTATTTATAGATATTTTATTGTCTTGCTGCTCTAGTGAATTGGACTGATTTCTGGATTTCTCCTTCTGACTTAGTGCTTGCATAAAGGAATTTTTACATGTCAATTTTGAAGCCTGACTAATTTCCAAAAGCTTCTTGCTGGATTTGTTTAGGTTTTTTTTTTTCTCTATGCATACTATCATGTCATTTGCAAGTAGAGAAAGTTTAACTTCTCTTCCAGTCTATATCTCTTTTATTCCTTGCTCTTGCCTGATTGGTAGGGCAAGAACTTCAAACACTATATTGAATAGTAGTGGCATAGTGGGCAGCCCTGTCTAGTGGCTGATGTAAGTGGAAATGTTTTCAGTTTCTCGCCACACTGAGTAGGATGTTAGCTGTAGGTTTGCTATATATATGGACTCCACTATCTTATGGAATTTTCCATTTATTTCCATTTTTATAGTGTTTTGATCATAAAGGGATGTTGGATTTTGTCAAAGGTTTTCTTTGCATCTATTGAGATAATCATGTGGTTTTTGTTTTTGTTTTGCTTTTATTGATGTGGTGGATCACACTGATTGATGTATGTATATTGAGCCAGCCTTGCATTTGTGGGATAAATCACACTTGGTTATGATGTACAATCTTTTAAATATAATGCTATATTTAGTTTGCTAGACTTTTGTTCAATTTTTTAGCATTTATGTTCAGCAGAGATATTGGTCTGTAGTTTTCTTTTTTGGTTGTGTCCCTGTCTGCTTATGGTATTGGGTTGATGTTAGCTTTATAAAGTGTGCTATGGAGTATTCCTGTGTTTTCAATATTCTGTAAGAGGTTAAAAAGTACAGATATTGGAAGTCGGAGGTAGCGCAGGGGGTTAAGCGCACGTGGCGCAAACCGCAAAGACCAGCCTAAGAATCCTGGTTTGAGCCCCTGGATCCCCACCTGCAGGGAGTCGCTCCACAGGCGGTGAAGCAGGTCTGCAGGTGTTTATCTTTCTCTCCCCCTCTCTGTCTTCCCCTCCTCTCTCCATTTCTCTCTGTCCTACTCAACAACAATGGTATCAGTAATAACTACAACAATAAAACAAGGGCAACGAAAGGGAATAAATAAATTTTAAAAAAGTATAGGTATTAACTCTTCCTTGAAGGTTGTAGAATTCATTTGTAAAACTATCTAGGCCTGGACTTTTATTGTTGGGAAGGTTCTTGATGACTGTTTCAGTTTCTTTGGCTATGATTGACCAGTTCATGATTTCTAGTTTCTCTTGGCTCAATTTTGAAAGGTTATATGTTTCTAGGATCTCTTCCATTTTTTCCAGGTTTGTTTTGTGTGTGTGTGTGTGTGTGTGTGTGTGTGTGGCATGCTGTTATTCATAGAAATCTCACATAATGTTTTAGATTTTTCTATGTTGTCTGTTGTGATATCTACTCTTGCATTTACAAACTTATTTATTGCACCCTTTTTTTTTTTTTTAGTCTGGCCATGGGTTTATCAATTTTGTTTACTCCTTTGAAGAACCAGCACTTCATTGATCTTATTTTCAATGTTATTTATTTCTGCCCTAATTTTAGTTACTTCAGTCCTTCTGGTTGCTTTTGATTCCTCTGTTCTAAGTATTTAGATATGTAGTCAGGTTATTTATGTAACTGTAAGTATTACACAAATCATTGTTAGTATATGAGTATCACTATTTTATTTCCTTCTTAGCTTTTAATCAATCTTTTCAAAAATATTTATTTCCTTTTTTGCCTTTGTTGTTTTATTGTTGTTGTAGTTGTTTTTATTGATGTCATTGTTAGATAAGACAGAGAGAAATGGAGAGAGAAGGGGAAGACAGAGAGGGGGAGAGAAAGACACCTGCAGAGCTGCTTCACCACCTGTGAAGCAACTCCCCTGCAGGTGGGGGGCCGGGGGCTCAAACCAGGCTCCTTAAGCCAGTCCTTGCGCTTTGCACCACGTGCACTTAACCCACTGTGCTACTGCCCGATTCTCCTACTCAATCTTTTTTAAGTCTTTCTTTTTAAAATATTTTGTTTATTTATTCATTAAGAAGAAAGTCAGAGAGAGAGAGAGAAAGAAGCAGCTATCAAATTGGCATATGTGCTTCTGGGGTTGAACATGGGACCTCCTGCTTGAGACTCCAGGGCATTATCCACTGCACCACATTCTGGTCCACTGTATTCAGTCTTTATTTAAAATTAAAATTAGTATGTACATTTTGAAATTATTATTTCATTTAAAAATTTTGTTAAGAAAGCTATAATTGTGCACAGAAGAGAGAATTATACTGATTGACAGATGGTTGGTGATACATGAACACTGGACTTTGGTGTGGTCATGATACAGTGTATATATACATATATATGTAGAATCATAATAATGTGCACCTTAGACTTACATAATGTCATAAACTATTTATACTTCAATAAAACTATTTTTAATCTCTAATTGTCCACCAAATTTAACAGCTAGTGAAAAAGAGAAACAGTTATTTTAAAAAATGAAAATACATCACAAGAACTATCAGAATCCATTAGGAAAAACAGCACAAAGGGTATCTCCAAAGCTATAGAGAGGGAGAAAGAAGAAACAGAGCTGTGGAAAAAAGAAATATAGTGGTCCAGTAGGTGGCACAGTAGATAAAGCATTGGACTCTCAAGCATGAAATCCTGAGTTCAATCCCTGGGAGCACATATACCAAAGTGATGTCTGGCTCTTTCTCTCTCCTCCTATGTTTCTCATTAATAAATTAAAAATCATTAAAAAAAGGAAAATATATATTCCCATTCTTAATTTCCTCTATAAATTGTTGCTATGTCATGAATTACTATTAATCTTATATTTTCCTATTTAGAAAAAAATACATTTTGCCTAATATCACAGAAGAGAAATAATGTTGCCAATTTGTCAGACTCACAAGTAAATTGTATATATATAAATCCATGAAGCCAACAGATCACATGGTTATCTAAATAAGTAGTTCCCAAGAATTTGTCACATATCCTTTCATCTCTCTTGTTTTTGGTAACGTTTTTGGCTTTGGAGGTAGTCATGTTTTTCACTTCTTTATAGTTGATCTCACCGCTTTTTACATGTATTTTTTGAAAATAGGTGCTGGATTGAGATTCACCTTATGAGATCATTGATTTAAGTGGTAAGAAGCAAAGCTGGTACAGATACATATATTTTGAAAACTTTCCAGGTGTTCCTGATGGACAGTCAGATTTGAGAACAACTGTTCCAAGGGACTGAGAAAAATCTGAGTTTAATCTTTTGACAGGAATATTTTGTAGGTAGTGGTATGTAATTCATTTTTTGAAGCACACTGATGTTCCCCCCTCTAGTTATTTTAAGATTGGACAGTATATTCAGGTAATGATGGACGGACTTATTTCTCCTTTGTAGAACTCCTAGCCAACCTTTCAACAAACAATTTGAACAATGTAAGAGCATTACCTAAAATAATTTTAGATTTTTTAGGATTTGTAAAGTAATAATGTTCTAATTATAGTTCTTCTTATATTTATTTGAACAGTTATCTATAAAGATGAACTCTTCCTCTTGGAGTTATTTGGTAGTTACAACTATAGTTTCTTCTTTCTTTTTTTTTTTTTTTTTTTTTTGCCACCAGGGTTATTGCTGGAGTTCAGTGCCTGCACTATGGTTCCACTGCTCCTGGAGGCCATTTTCCCCATTTTTTGTTGCCCTTATTATTGTTATTACTGTTGTTGTTGGATAGTACAGAGAGAAATTGAGAGAAGAGGGGAAGACAGAGAAGGGGAGAGGAGGATAGACACCTGCAGACCTGCTTCACTGCCATGAGGTGACCCTCCTGCAGGGGGGGAGCTGAGGGCTCAAACCATGATCCTTACTCTGGTCCTTGTGCTTCGCTTTATGTGCGCTTTAACCCGGTGCGCTACTGCCCGGCCCCCAACTATATATATATATATTTTTTTTTTTTTAATTAAAGATATTGTTAATCTTCCAGTTAAAATGTTGACATCCTACATAGTTACCAGTTAGATGAAAACATTTTTGTGTCCCTAGTTTTTGGAACTATTATGTATAATATTTATATAATGTATATGTTTAGTTTATACAAGATTCATAAATAAAGCGATAATGTGAAAGCAAAGAACTCATCTCGATTCATTTTCTTAAAATTTTTTTATTATATATGTTTTTTAATTGGATAGAGACAACCAGAAATTGAGAGGGAAGGGGGGTTTAGAGAGTGAGACAAAAAGACACCTACAGCACTGCTTCACCATTCGTGGAGCTTTCCCCTAGCAGGTGGGGACCAGGGGCTCAACCCCTGGTCATTGCACATTGTAACATGTGCACTCAACCAGGTGTGCCACTACCCAGCCCCATCTTGAGTTATTAATCATCTTTCCTAGAGGCTAGTTTCTCAACAGCAGAATGCAAAACATGCTAATATAGGCAATGACTGCATACTACCAATAGATGGCACTCTCTCACTGCATATCATATTTTCACCATACACGTGTTCTGCTAAAGTGTGTTTAGAGTTTGCCCAGCTTTGTGTATTTTGTCTACCTTAACAGCAAACCTTAGCCTAACACCACCAATTCTTTCTTA